>NW_018020858.1:34094-41834 GCF_002006095.1 Pseudomyrmex gracilis | reverse complement strand
GTCTTACGCGCGTAAGACAGCCCGATGCATGCTTATTCGCGGATCTTTGTTAATTAAAATCTCAGTAACTATTGCGAATCTAGCAAAATGGTATAAGACTTTTCGACTCAGTTTTACTCTTTCTACTTGCCTACGAGAGATTGTACGGCCATTCTGGGACACCCTGTATATGAAAAGGACCCCGTATACCCCCCTAACTAATTTTAAAATATTGCGAAAAAAACTCTTCAGCCAGGATCTTGGTAAGTGTTACATATTCTTGATAGCGCCGCCATTACTCTGGTTTATCTCTTTCTTCCGCGATGACTGAGAAAAAAAACGAGGCTACGAGAGAAAAGAAGAAGAAGAAGAGACGAAGAAGAGAAAGAGGAGAGATTTTGCGAGATGTGTTCAAGAAGGTCGAGAAAGAGAAATACTTGGTTAAAGTTAGCAAGAGACAAATACGAACGAGATGTAGGAAGGAGAACTAGAGAAGAAGAGACGCGATGGCACGGGACACAAGAGGACCAGATATAAGAGGATAGAGGCGGCAGATTCCGCAACGGAAAGAGAAGAGAAGAGAAGAGAGAGAGAGAGGAGAAAGAGAGACAGAAAGAACGGGTCCTCTTTCACGTGGTTCCGAAACGCGGCGGCCGAGCTATGATCGGCTCTGGCATTCCTCTCTTCTTGCCTTTACGGATAGAATAAGCGAGCGCGCGCGGGCACGCGGACGGGCAAAACCAAAGTTCTTAAAGGAATTTCAGCCATTACACATCATAAGGATAATTTTTGCGATTGTCTCCGAGGGGCTCCGGCGCGGCACGGCGGTGGTCGGCCGGAGGGCTCCTCTCTCTCCGTTTCTCTTCGTTAAACGGCCAGGCCCGGCCGGTGTCTTCGGGCACCGGGATTCGCTTTTTTTATCACCACGAATCGTCTCGGCTGAACCGCGTAATGAATTATAAGCCGGGACACGCGATGCTCCCCGCGTGCGATTTCTTCGGACCTTTTACCTTCGCAACAGCATGTGCGCTTAGAGGATTAGAAATATATATTCGAGATAAAGATGCGAACATTTCAATTCCGATTGGCTTGGGTGTTCCTAACCTAACACTGAAGTTTGATTTTCTATTTTGACGAGCAGTGCACGTAATTTGCGCGCATTCTATTTCTCCTTTCTACATGATCCGTGTATTAAACAGTGAAATTTTTTTACTCCAATTCATTTCAATCGAGCATCCTCTATTCTATAGGATAAACTCGGGGAATTATGGACCATACGGAAAAGATGACCATAAACTGTAATTTCACACACACACACACACACACACACACACACACACCAATAATTGTTTAATAGTGCATTTTGTAGCATTATTCTTAAAGATAATCAGTATTTACAGTAGTTTATGTGCGTACACTATTTGAAATAACAATATTGTGAAAATTAAATAATATTTTCCATATCCTAACCCATGGACCAAAACGTCTGTTGTATTTTTTAATAAAAAAACTGCTTTTCATACACTAACACCTTGTATTTACTGCTCGTATCGGCCCTTTGATTCATTTTTTTGACAATTTCAAATTAAAATTATTAAAAAAACTATAGCCTAAGTGTGTTTTCTATCAAATATTCTGCTACATATACAGTCAAAAATACTAAATTCGTCTTGTAATCTCAGCGATCAGGAATTCTGATTGGAATCTCGAACGTTTTTTTTTCTCTCTCTCTCTCTCTCTCTCTTTCCTTCTCACTCTGACACACTCTGACGCAACCGATCGCGGGTCGATTTTTTTTCACGGTATTTCGCAATCGCGAAAGAAACAAATTCGATCTTTTTCATTAGGGTGTGCCATTGTTGCATGCACGTGCAGCGTGCGAGTGTGAGCAATTCGCATGGCGGGTCGCCGAGCAATCGTAGATTTATCTTCCGAGTGATGCCTGCGCGGGTACGCAATAGCGCAACATTGTTCTGCTCGAGATCGCTCGTTACGATAGACAGCGCTGACTTATGCATACGATATTATAACCGTGCGCGCGGACTTTCCTCGCCCTGCCGGCGTTTTCGCCTGATTGCCGTCATTAATTGAAAAATATCAGATCCATCCGCGGACTTATCCACCTCCGCAAAATAGCGCGCGGAAACTTGTCTAGTATATTTACTCAACTTCATGAATTTTTAATATATAAATTAGTTTTCTGGATTTAATTTGAACTCACAAGATTCCTTATACGAGGTAATTTAATACGTAAATATTTTTCACGGAATTAACTTGAAAAAAAAAAAAAAAAACAAACTGAACTTTAAAATAAAATTACTTATGTTACAAAGAAAAATTGTTTTCCACATAATTTTCGAGGATCGTTTTCTCTTTTCTAGGTTTGAGATCTCGCATTTTCACACTACCACGCGCTGCGTTGGCTGACTCCGATTCCGTTAGAGATTGATTGCCTTTAAATTGACCGGTAATTGGTCTCGCCGTCTCGCGGCAATACAACGATATCCCGTATAAGTACGCTCATAAATTAATTCGTCGCTGTGGTTACTTAGCGTCTCTTTCTCCTACGAGAGCGAGAGAAAGAATATGTTCTCGCTCGCTCGGATCTTTCATTCCGCAAGACGATTCGTTACTCGCGCAACGATCCTTCAAGCGAGGAGAAATTAGCCGCCGAGGGTTTGTACGTTCGAACGACACGCGCGCGGACCGAATTCCATTGCGAGAGATAGAAAGAGAGAGAGAGAGAACACCGGGTTATTATTTAGTCGCGGGAGAAGGAATCGTCGATATGAAGCAATAGGTTACAGTTATAGTAGGAAGTCGTCGGCGACCTTTCGGCACACGGGGACGTGTCTAATGCATTATCGACTTGACCTCTCGCTCGCAGCAAGCATTCCGATACTCGAAGAACAATCGCGCGCTCTCTCTCTCTCTCTCTGGATCTCCTCGTCTCGACGATCGCAGTCTCTTCCCTCGAAGGCTACGAATAGTTATTTTCGATCAATTTCGCGGTTTGAAGAGAATTTCAGGTAACGCTGGCTTATGTAGGAGAGACTGGGGCTGATTGTGATCATAGACGTATAATATATAGACTGCGGGTTTGGCTGAAAAGATGTCTTCAACGTTGAGAGAGACAACATACTTTGAATAGTAACTCTTTCTCTGTCTATCAATGTATCAGCGAAGACTTCTTTTTCCCCCACTACTTCGCTAGACAAAGATGAGGCTACTATTCAACACCAGCTGTCTCTCTCTCAACGTTGAAGACATTTTCTTAACATGGCAAAGGTAGGGAACGCGCAGTCTATATATTATACGTCTATGTACAGACGGCGTCATTAATTCGAAGAATAGGCGCGGGGATCGGAGGGCAAGCGGGGCGGTTGCTCGTAGCGCCAACGGGCGCCGTACTAACTAACTAGTAGCAATCGGGTATCCACAACTGGACACCCGATTTTGGGACTAATGGATATTTGGATCAACTGGACTTTTTATGTGATCCCCGCGCCTATTCTTCGAATTAATGACGCCGTCTGTACGTACCATCATAGACGTATAATATATAGACTGCGCGTTTGGCTGAAAAGATGTCTTCAACGTTGAGGGAGATAACATACTTTGAATAGTAACTCTTTCTCTGTCTATCAATGTCTGTAGTAGGATCAGGGCCTACTGTTTCATACCACCTCTATATATTATGCGTCTATGATTGTGATACGGGTAAAAAGTTACAAGCTTTGATTAGTGATGAAAAATAAGTGCTGACATTAAAGCTGAAAAGAGACAAACGCGACAACTGTCACGCGTCACACGCGTCAGTAACATCATCGTTGTTGCAATTATTTTTCATCGCTAATTTAAGGTTGTGTAACTTTTTACCCGTGTGTCACAACCAACCCCAGTCTCCCCTATTTCGCTTTTGCGAGTTTCCGAGTCGATACGATTTATCGATACCGAGAATAAATTGTCATCTAAAGTGATTACACAACGACAAGTAAGTAAAAAGTATGCGTTTTTTTATTACAAAAAAAAAAAGAAAAAAAATAAGTGTAGATCTCGCGCAACTTAAGTTTCTCTCACCTGTATGTGAAGCACGATGTCGCGGTGTTGCAGGCCATCGTCGGCGCGCACTTTCAGCATGTACTTCTCCTTCGACTCCCTGTCGAGAGCTTCGGCGAGTCTAAGCTGACCTGTGGTCAGATGGAGTGTGAATATATTCTGAGTCTCGTCGTTGTCGTTATCGTCGGCGACAAACTCGTCGCCAACAGGATGATTCGGCACCAGGGTGTAGGTCAGAGTACCAATGGTATCCGGATCGTAGGCTTTGAGGGTCGTGACGACGGTATTGAGCGGCGCTTCCTCGGAGATCTGAAATTTCCACGGGCCTGGTCCCCACGTCGGTGCCACGTCGTTCTTGTCCATCACCGTTACGCGTACCTGAAACAAGAAGAAAACATGTCGATTAGAAGTGGCCTAGCTGCCGCGCGGGGTCATCGGTCATCATCATTCTTGTTTCAGATCAGATCGGATCCGATGATTGAGTCATCGGTGACTCGATCGGCATTGTTGTCGAACGGGAAAGAAGATGTTTAGGAAACACATTGTCCTGGGAAAATTTCGTATTTTTTTCGATCGAGATGATTTAATATCTTAAAAGATCGATTATATCGGCTACATCGTGGAATATATATATCGCAAAAAGAAATGAAATTTCAAAAACCACAATAAAAATAACGCGGTCGTTTATAATTATCATATTTTTTTACTTAAAAAAGAATCACCGCAAATTTATAAAATATAAATGTAAAATGGTAACAATAAAACCGCTCGAGGTAATAATCACCTATCACTTCATCTTTCACAAAGGACTTCNACATGTAAGAATTTCACTTGTTAACTCCAAACTCTTCAAGTGCGTCTTTCAAGATGTGCGTTATTGTTAAATTTTAAATTTATTGTTACACTGAAGAAGGCTCAAGTAAGGGCCGAAACGTTTGTATCATTATATAATTAACAACGGCATGTTAATTTAATTTAATTGTATAATATAATATCTTTTTAAGAACCATTTGAGCTCGATACAGACCTTGTATATTGTGTTTTAATTTTAATTTATAAAATATTTTGCCAATACTGTAGCGAATATATCTCGCTTGCGACATAAATTATAGGTTGTAAGGTAAGCATGAGACAACAACAAAATAATTGTATAAATAATTTTGAAATATGTAGAGAGAGAAAAGTTTTTTTTTTTTACATGTGATTCAAAAATACGAAAACAGTTTTGATTGACACCGACGATGTAATTATATGTAAAATCGAAGGAAATGCACGAAGGTCGTTGCAAAGCCGAAGTCACGGTATGCATGCGAAGACTCGTGAGAAAGTTAGTTTTTCGATTCCGTCTGTGCATGTCTTATTTCATTAAATTCTCAGTCACGTCAGCCGCTCCAAGGTTTATGTGACTACCAGCAGCCGGTATATCGAAGTGAGGGAGGAGCAACGGACTCTCTATACGAAAGCCATAATGCAAAGTAACAATATTGGAGTGATAAATCAATCGCAATCAATGCGTTTAAGACTCTCACGTGTAAAAGCGTGTAAAACTTTTTGTGTATAATTTTTATCATTTTTAAGCGATTACACACATATTGTTATTAAATTTATTAAAAAAAAAATATCATGCGCAATTATATTGTATATTATATATTAAATATATTATATATTAAATATTATATATTATATATTATATATTATATATTGTATATTATATATTAAATATTGTATATTATATATTATTCAAATATATGTACATATAAAATCGTACAATTAAATAATCGATCTAACGCTTGCAGTGCAATATTTCCAGTCTCGGTGTTACACGCGTATAATTTAATTAATAAATACCTCCTGTCTACATATGTACATACATACGGAATATCAATGAACCCGATTAAAATATTTTCTTGCGTAAATCTCATATGTATATATATATATACATATGAGATTTACGCGAGAAAATATTTTATATATATATATATATATAGTATATATCTCGCGAAAGAGAAGCGCAAATTGTTTCTCCTTCACAGCCACCCGATGTAACCTCGGTCAACTTGATAATCCTTGTGTACACATAATCCGACCAGCGGAATAAATATGCGAACACATTTCTCAGGTAGAGGAACTTTTATATAACGGGCAATCCGAGGGCGCGCATCTGTCTTCTCAGTAATTAGTCGGACCCTCTCTTGTCATTGATGGAGCGGTTACCATCGATTATTGCTCTCGAACGCGTCTAGACGCGCCTATGTATGTATCATCATTGCTGAAACGTATGTCGCTGAAACCTAAAGTATACGGCGACGCGTTTCGGGATGACGAAACAAAAGTCGAAACAGAGATCTCGCTGAGATCACTCGGGATTGCGGATTAAACCAAAGAATAAATTGTTGCAATCTCTCTGCCTACCGCAGCCATAAATCGCTGTGTAACCCAGATGCACCCCAGATCTCTTGCTCAGATGGATGCAGTTGCGCAACCCGTACATGATTGACGTGTGTCGCGCGCACGTAGGCGATTGCAAACGATCGATATCGCTTGCTATTGAGAGGTTACGTTGGGATATTCAATAGATAATCCATCCAGAATGGCTGAGAATATGTTTTTACCGTAGTGAGAAATAGTCTCGTATTATAATCAAAAAACAATATATACGACGACCACGTTCTATTGATTCAACCAGAATGCCAATCTATTGCGAGAGTTACGTAATATCTACTTATCTACTTGGTTGTGTCGGATATATATAAGCACATATTTCTCTGTTTTCTCTTGGACAAAACACATAATGGAATCTTTCGCAACGAATCGAATACAGTCGGCGAACTGTTACGAATCGACGAATTGCTACCAAAAAATCGATATGACAAAAGATATCCGGATAACAAGTGTCGAACTCATTCGCCTCTAATGTATTCACGTGTATACGAGTATACGAGGTATATACACAAAAACGCCGTTTGGCGAAGTAAATTTATGCAAAGTCCGCCGAAGCGGGTCCGCACTACCGTCGTCGACGGTAATTATAGGAGGGCTCATCGTGTTGTCATTAATAGCGGCTATCGACAGTCCCGTGTTAAATAACCGCGACGTATCTTAACTTCACGACATAGTTCACACGATCCGTAAGATTGGCCTTATCTCGTAAATGATACGATAACGACGCGGATTGTTGGGTAAAACCGTATTCGCCACCCATGCATGATGCCTGTGCGAAGCGAACCGACACTTATTTCAAGCAGGCGAAAACGCCCGTGTGTGCCTCGTCAGTAACGCGCTTTACGATCTCTCTCTCTCTCTCTTTCTCTCTCTCTACGATCAATTATCGTATTGGTGATACATCTCATTAAACGATTTTTAAAGGTAAGCTTCGGTGAGACTAATTGATAGTGAAGATGTCGCTCGCAAACGTTGATCTTTCATCGGACAAAAAGTTTTGTTGAGTATACAATGAAATCTTGCAGCTTTTAGTTCAAAAAACGTTAATTTTTATTTATTGTTTATTGCGTATTATATGTTTTTTGTATCTTTTACTGTTTTAACATTTTATATATATATATACTACCATGATCAAAAAATAACCGGAATTTTTAATTTAAACCTCGCGGGCTTATCGGTTTAGAATTCTGTTGTTTGTGTCACGTTGCCAGCACTGTTACGGACACCCATGCCAAGCTTCTGCTTATCAGCTGTTCATTT
>NW_018020858.1:21804-33284 GCF_002006095.1 Pseudomyrmex gracilis | reverse complement strand
ATATATATATATATATATATATGTATACATATTATAAATGTAACTGTGTGATAAAAATATGCAAATATTAAACAAAAATGGTAGATTCAGATTTGTCGGTCTAGTCATCTCTGTCGTAAGGTAAACTTATTTACTGCTGAAACTTCTTAACAACTATTCGCAGATTTCTCCATTTGAGACCTCGGCGGTAAGTTGTAATCCTAATTAACTCATTTCTCCTCTCTGTCTGTCTCTTTCTTTCTCTCTCTCTCTCTCTGTCTCCCTCTCCCTCTCTCTCTCTCTCTCTATCTATCTATCTCTCTTTCTCCAGATTGTACGCACGACTATAATCGAGAAAGGAACAACAATTCGCTAATTTCCGAGTGAAGTTAATGCAAGACGTCGACGCAACCCTCGATTACATCAGTGTTTTTACCGCTAATTATATTCTAATCATCGCAATTAAAAATTCCTAAATGATTACCTACACGTTAAACATCTGACATGTACACAGTAAAAAACTTGTGCGTTTATGTATTAAAATGGTATTTATGGCAGTAAAACAAAACACAGTTTCCTGTGTTATCCGTTTTTTTTTATTATTAATTTAATGTAAAATTAACATGAGTTAAATTTATGTCAACTTGTTTGTAACTTAACATTTTGTGTTGTATGTCATTTACAAATAAAACATTATTTTAATTGCTTCTAAAAACAATTATGTTAATCTATATGTCTCACAAAATAGAGATTCAACATTTTAAAAGTAATAATAATCATAATAGTTAAGTCATGAAAAAGTTAAAAGCTAAATCATAAAAGCTACATCTCTTAAAATAATCATGATCTTCGACACGCAAAATAATCAAAGTTAAAAAATAATTATTATCACATGTTAATTTAACACAAAAATATGTTCTTTTTAAAATAATTTCTTACAAGTTATTGTAACTACTCTCTTTTATGTAAGTTTTATTATTTTATAAGTTATTTTTTAAAATTATTTTATATATTTATGTTTTTACATGTTATTTTTTTATTAGCATCTTATGTGAATTCACGAATTGAAAATTTTCACTTCCAATATAATCACGTGTAAAAAATTTTAAACACTTTTAAAAATATACATATATATTCACATACCATATTTATTCCGCAAAACATCTAGTATCGACTCTATTATCGGTTAAATTTCGTGATTATAGTTTTATTGTTTTATTTTTATATCACACTTTTTTTTATTTTATATCATAAAGTCAAAATAACGAATGTAAAGTATTGTTAATTAAGTAACTTAACGTTACTAGTTTGTCACAATAAGTAACGCATAAAGTTGATATAACATTTTTTACATGAATCCCAGAAGAAAAGTCCGCTCAAACTAAAATTAACAATTTCTTTTTGACTCTGTGTAATAATATAGAAATCATTTAAACTAATAAATGATTGGTCGTTTAAGAGCCGTTCGCTGGATGTTATGCGGAAAATATGTCTATATATATATGTGCGTGTGTACACATATATAATCGAATTCACGTTTTTCACGTGAGTTTTTTGTACACACGCACATATATATATATATATATATATATAGACATATTTCCCGCATAACATCCAGTGAACGGCTTTTAAACGACCGATCATTTATTAGTTTAAAGACTTCAGAGCCCGAGATGAATCTTTGAGTTTTAATTGTTAGAAATCATTTGTTTCTTCTAATGAACAAAGATTTGCATGTAAGAGTTGCGACAGTTTTTAAACCACGAAATACGGAGATCACGTTTCGTGCGCGGGTGCGAAGAGAACGTCTCTCCCGCGTGTCGGCGTTGAAATCACCGCGCGGGGAATATCGAGAGAGCTGTGCTCTGAGATTTCCTCGATCTCTCTTTCTCTCGTCGCCGTTGTTGTCGTTATACCGTCATAAGAGAGTAACCGCGACACTCGGCGTCATCGTCGCGAGCGAGCGGGAACAATGAGCGACGAGCGAAGCAACGGCAACAATAAGCAGACAAATCAGTGCGGTCATATAGCTGTCCCTCGGCTACAATCTCACCCTCGTCTTTCCTTTTCTCTCTCTCTTCCCCCTTTCGTTTTATTCTCCTTCTCTCGCGCGCTTCTATATACCTACCTACCTACCTTCTTCTTCTTCTTCCACGCTTCGGTCTTTCGAACGCGGCGCAAGAGCCGCGGTATATGGGCGGTAAGAAACGCCCGGAGAGGAGCATTCGGAGTGCAAGGAAAGATGGTATCTGCGTCAGCGCGGTCGGGGATCAGCGGATCGGATCGAGTCGCTCAGCGGGGGTTTCTTTGGGTCATGCACGAAGTGAGTCCCATTCTTCTGAGGCCCGGCTTCCCTCCCGCTTCGTCCCACCGCCCAACCCGCTCCGTCTCTCGCTCCCGGGTCCACCGGCTCTCTCGGGGGGGGGGAGGGATCCGAGAGGTGTCTCCCTCTTCTCCCGCAACACGTCTCACCCTACGATCTCACGACCGAAGCATGCATCGCGCGAACCGATATCCCCTCGCTCTCTCTCTCTCGCGAGAGTGGTTCCTGTCCCTTTTACCAAACGGGGTCCTATGGGTTCTCTATGAGGGGTCGAACCACTCGACATCGACCGATTAATAACGTGTCTTCGTGGGGGCTCGCATAGCCCGCGACGACGACGATGACCGAGACATCGGACGAGAGCGATGAGAACTTAAAAGAATATACCGTAATTCCGTACGTTACAATCGGAGACAATAAGAGATATGTATTTAAACTCTGATAGCGGCTTTTCTTCCTGAATGCGATATACGCGGAGAAATCCGAGGACACTAGAGAGAGCGGGAAAGAGAAACGGGAAAGATGTAGAAGCATGTAAAGAAATTATATTAGCATTTTGTTTGGTATTTTAATATAATTAAATTTTTTTATTAATGTTTTTATTAATGTGAGTGGAATTGGTTATTATTAATTTATTGGTTATTATTAATTTTATTATTAATTTATAAGTATAATTATTTTTTAGTACCTTTTGTATCAGCGATTATTTAAAATAGAATTTATTTATAAAATTTCTCGAAAGAGATTAAGATATGTGGAAGCGGAATATGTTATTTGCTCGAATCAATACTCTAGATCAATTTTTCGACTTTGTGCTCTTTTGCTATTTAACAATTTCTATTTAAATAATTAGTTTTTTTTGTATAAATTCAAGTCTCTTGATTAATAAACAGTTAGTTAGGTTTTGAATGGTAGTTGGAAAATATTCTTCGCTTTATGTTTATTTTACTACTGAAATGTGTATTTTTTTATTACTTGTCTTATACAGAGTAATGGTTATGCATTAACAAGCGGTAATTATTGAGCATTGAAGATTCGTGGATCGAAAACCCGGTGCTACAACTGGCGTTATTATCGCGCCGATTTTCCGCTTCCCGCATGGCCGCTTCGCTCGCACGGGATTTGAAATTCCGCGATGTGTATCTGCTAATGGCTGCTTTACGCCTCGCGGTTGCGGGCCGCGCTCGTGAGCGCGACTAGAAGAGCGTGCAGTTGCAACGATGTGAGCGCGCTCTATTGCGACGTAATTATTATCCAGTCATTACGCGCGCGGACGCGCTCGCTCCCTGTGTATATCTTCGAACCTGGCCGCCACACAATCAGGGAATCGTAATTTTTTAATTAATTAATTAAGCCATTTTCCCAAAGGAAGGCTTAATGAATTTCTCGGCGCCGTTTGTTTTATTAGCTCCGGAATTGTGGACTGGTTTTAATATTCCACTAGCGAGTGCGTATAGCTCGCGCAATTCTGAATCTCTCTTCGCGCTTGTATCCACTAGTTGGAATTATTGCGGATAGAGAAACCGGATAAGTATAACACACATTTTTAACACTTTCGCTTCTCTTCTCCGCACTTGTGGCGCGTAATTATATATAAACGTAAAAATAATTTACAATAAAAAACCACACGCTTTTATCTTAATGGATACTAAACAATTTGTAATCAAAAGAATCAGATACACACGAAGTGTTTTATTATAGTAGATAATCATTAATCACTTTTTCTCTCATCGCGCTTCGTGGACATTTAAGGTATTATCCTCGATTGTTTTCTATTTTTCAGTTTTACTTTAAACTTTTATACAATGTTTAAAAACTTGATCTATGAACCCCTGAATTTGTTCAGATTTTTTTACCGTACAGTTTTTGAGAAAATCGAAAACGAATTTCGCACGATTTAACATGAAAGTGATAGGGAGAACGAGGAAATCACGTGCATTTACCTAAATATCTAGAGTTCAAATTTTCAGATTTGGCTAAAAATATTACTACAGCTTCTTTAAACTATAAAGAAAATATGTGTGAAAAATCAGACGCCTGTACCGTACAGTTTTTGAGAAAATCGAAAACGAATTTCGCATGATTTAACGTGGAAGTGATAGGGAGAACGAGGAAATCACGTACATTTGCCTAAATATCTAGAGTTCGAATTTTCAGATTTGGCTAAAAATATTACTACAGCTTCTTTAAACTATAAAGAAAATATGTGTGAAAAATCAGACGCCTGTACCGTACAGTTTTTCAGTAATAATTAAAGTAACACAGAAAACGAGCGATTTTATGATTAGTATGAGAAAGAGCGACGTTGCCATTTTCTCAATTGAAGTGAGATAGAATTATCTCCGCTCCTCCGCGCCCTCAGGGACGTGAGGGTAATACCTTAAAATATGGTTCCTTTGTGAACATTTAATATATTGTCTTATTTATCTGGTTATATCGGTTTTCAAGGACGTGTTTTGTGTAAAACTATAAAAATCAATAATATTGCCAGGCCAGGCGAATTCATCTCTATCGCGTTGTAACCAAAAATGGAAAAGCGCTATTTCTTTGCTATACCATATGAGAGAGAAGTCCGCCATATCCAATTAACAATCGACTTTGTAGAAGTCTTGATACGCCAGATTTTTGAAAACAATTCGATATATAAACACACATCACATAAAAACAAAAACAAAAACTTACAAACAATTACTTGTATTTATGATTAATTTTTTTGTGAAAACAAAGATATAAGGCTTTATTTTTTATGTATATGTATAGATTCTCGAAAAAACTCAATCCAACGCCGTTTCTTCGTCGTCTTCATTCCAAACCACGAGCAGCGCAATAATAGTTTCGTTGCAGTGAAATATATTTTCCGCGAGAGAGAGAGAGAGAAAGGAAGTCGAGAAGAGCGCCGGCATTCCACGGCTTAATAACGACCTGCCGCCGGCGCAGATCCCGTAGGCCACTTAAGGGGTGGTACTGTAATTCCGTGTAACGGCCGTGCGCGCGGAGACAATAAGATATATACATCCACGATGTGCTTAGGACTAATAGCTTTGGTTCTTCGGTCATCACGACGACACTGTCACTCAACGCCGGCTATGAGACATTACGTCAAGACGCTCGGGACCGCGGCAGCGCGTCATATAATATATCCGACGGATGCCATCAAAACGACCTGTTCCCATCAATCGTTAATAGCTGTCTGTCTGTTTGAACACGGTATACCACGCACATACACACACACACACACACACACAGATGCCTGGACCGAGTTCCCATCTACAAAGACTTTTGACGAATTCGACGAACCTAACCTTTTGTTGGCGAAAATATCGGGACTCGGAACCCGATATCTCGGCGAGTTCAATAATGCAACTCGGTTTTTGAAAAGGGAAAAAATCCAAACAGAAAGAAAAAAATATAAAATGTGAAGAAATTATATAACATATGAAATTTGTAAGAGATTTATAAGGTTATTCCGTTGTGCGCCGACTCTATCGAAGAAGATTATTGCTCGCACAATACTGGTACACGCGTCCAAATATAAGAGGACGAGAATATCTCTGAGACCAATCGACCGGGCCGCTGACATCGTCGACGATCGATAACGTGAATTTGCGACTTCGTCAGGACACGGATAAAGTCACAATGTCGTCATATCTCATGTGCGCCGATCGATGAACCGGCGGGCCAGGTATGCGCCGATCGCATCGTTTGTAACATTGTGTCACAGGAGGGCCAAGCATATTAATTTCCGTCCGTCGCGAGGCCTGACAGGCGACGATGAAAGGAGAGGAATCCGGGCCCGGTGTCCTTGAACTTCGTTCTCTCTCCGTGAATCGTCGTCGCGCTCGATTTTTTTTATTACCGGAAACGCAATTTCCACTCGATAATCACCGACATCGAAAAGCGTTTCAGCGTCGAACTTCAAACCAAATTTTTTCTATGTCGTTATTTAAAATAAAACCAATTTATTTAATAAAATGTATAAATAATGACAGTATAAACAGTCAATAATAAAAAGTTTACAAGGAGAGATTTATTAATGACGTAGAGAATTTTAAAACTGACGAAGACCTCTATTTAAGGTTGTATTCAGAGTAAGATAAAAGATATGCCAGATTATTCAAAATTTGCCAGTCAGTAGATAATATTAAAAAAAGAAATTATGCAAAATTTCAGCTCCTTTGCGAGCCTTGTTAAAAAGTTATTACGATTTTAATTTAACACGAGTTCTTATGGGATTTCACGATATTCTGATACAAATTACAAAATAACTGTAGACGTAGATATGCCATAATTTTGAAACTTTTTGCAGTTGTTAATAAATATCTTAAAAACAAATTCCACTTGAAAAAATAGTCATTTCGAGAATATCACATAAAATATAAATTTATATTTTGTTAAAATTAATAAAAATATATATTTAATATACATAAAAAAATTATATTTGTAATTTTATATATCAATTGTTACGTTTTAATAACCTTTTATGATTAATATATTTCTAGTTTTTCATTTTTATCTTACGTTGCACGTAAAGTATAATCCTACTCAAAAATATCAAAAGTGAACATCAAAAGGGCACACACACAAAATATACATAAAAACTTTTGCGTAGTTATTAAAAGTATAATAAATAGTTTTTTGTAACTTATTTTAGTACAAATAATACTTTTCCAGCAAACAATTATTATCTAAATATTAAAATAGGTTCGGTTTACGCTATGGTTTACGCTATTTCTTAAACTTTTGACTGAGATCTTAACCTGAATACAACCTTAAGATTCCAGGTGAAGAAGAAACACATATACTTGAGCGCCGAGACTAGGTAGCAGTCTAGGTGGAAACATTTCCAGCTTGAGGCGGAGAGGTCTGAGAGGATGCCAAAGAGTCCCCGTTCGAGGGACGATGCACTTTCGCGCATACGGAGTATCGCCTTGGCGTTTTTTCTATCGTGTCCCGGGGATGTAATTAAAAAAGGACAAGTCGGCGAAAGTCGGGGGACGGGGAGAGATGAGTGAAAGAGAAGGCCAGCCACCCCGATGAGGAAGCCCTCTAAGTTTCCTCTGCGGTCTCTCGCCTGTACAGGGCCACGCTTTGTTTTTCTCGCCGCGCTCCCAAGGCTCCGTCTCCACAGACTCTTCCTTCTCGCACTCCCGCGGTAGTGTGACGCGACTTTCGCGATCGATGCGGTCTCGAGATATACGAGGCCCTATTGAACGGACGAGATGTCGCGGCAGACCGCAACGCGCGGCTTAAGTGTCCGTTACACGTGGAATATGTCACGGGAAAACGCGCCTCGGCGCGGGGAGATCGGTAGCTCTTCTCTCTCTGCGAAGTTAACCTAACCTCCGATCGGCGTATCGCTTTCTATACAGACGAATCAGAGTCTTGGAAGAGACTCGCGCTGTTCTTGTGTTGTTCGATTCCACAGTACACTAACCGACATAAATGCCGTAACATTTACCTCATCATTGGATCAATCAATCAGATGCGCATATAGCAGCGGCGTGTTTGGATTTTTGTGAATTAAACTTACAGGATATATTATCTCTAAAAATGTTATTGATAGAATATTTTGCAACGCGCAATTACTCAGACACAAAACGATGAAGTAAAAATAAATAAAAGACCCAATTACTGTCACCTGAATAATAAACTCTGACGTTAGTGAATTGTTTTTACTACTTATTTATCAAAAACATAAGTTTTTCTTCTTATCTGGTATTATTCGATGTCTCTAATATAAGAAACAAAATAATACCGTCTCTCAAAATCTCTATTTTTATTTATAAATTTAATAATTAAAAAAGAACGATGCGAGAACTATTACTGTCACCCCCTAAAATGAAAGAAATGAGACAAGAATGTTGAGTGCTGGATTTTTTGTTATATTAATTGCGCTTAAAATTCTAGATTGTTAGATTGTTTTCATGCATAACTTTTTAGGATTTATTTAATATTTTAAATAAAATAGCTTAGGGTGACAGTAATTGGATAGGTGACAGTAATAGGGTCTTTTACCCTATATACTTAAAATATTCTTTATATTTGCGATGAAGAAATAGTTTTTCTTGAAAGACTCAAAAACTTTTACGACTATTTTAATATATTCTTTGCAAATTATAACAATATATGTATTATAATATGTAAGATGTTTTTCTCTGTTAAGATATCACGTTGCATTATTATCTTTGCTAAATCCTAATTTAGCGGCATTTTCTATCTTCTTTTCATCGACGCTGCGCATGACGCCAGGTTTAGGTGGATGGTGCTGCTTCTTTGTGCAAGATCCGTCAGATGGTCGGTGATGGATCATCCGTTTTGAAATACGACTGCCAACTTATTTTTACTTTGCGCCTCGCCTCTGCGAGAGGATTCGTTCAAATTGTATTACAATACTGGTCAAACGAGGAGTAACGAGCAGTGGCGGCGGATTTTTTTAAACTCTTTCTCTCTTTCTCTCTCTCGCTACATAAAGCATAACATTCTTGAGATGCATTTTTTGTCAGGATTTAATGAAATTAAAAAAAAAAAAAAAAACTAATCTATATTTTTTATATATGATTATATATAATTTTATTTAAACAAATTATTTTTATTATTATTTTTATATTTGTAGATTTTTGCGATATATTGAAATATAAGGGGACGCGAAAATATCTGAAAACAACTTTGAGAATTTTTTCTTTTCCTAACATTGGATCGTATGATATTTCGTTGCGTTCCGCATACGATTAATCGAAATCGGCGCGTTTGCTGTATTGGAAGAAAACTAATTTCCGGCAGATTGACGGCGCGAGAGATCGAAGAACACGAGGATCGATACCTGCCGCCGATCATCGGACAATTAAAATGACATCCCGCGTGGCCGCGCTCACTCGCGCTAAATTATGCGTTCGGCGAGATCTTCTTATTCGCGACGCGTCTCGCGAATAAGAAGATCGTAGGTGCGACTACGTGGAAGAGCAAAAGAAGAGACGCGCGTACGTGTGTCCGCGCGCGCATTTATATATAGGGTGTCTCGCAACCACCGGATGTTGTTTTAATTATAGTCTTTTTTTTTTTTTACATTCGAACTCGCCAAACCGATTTTTTCTCTCAGTAAAAATATAAAAATTATTAACATAATATATTTAATAACTTGTAATTTAAACTCTATATTATAACATTAGCGCGAAACAAACAACGACATTTTGAAAGTATCAGAGAATTACTTTATAATTAAAGAATTATTTTATATTTATCGTTTTCCGATAATTTATTGAAAACAAAAAAATTGTTTCTTCAAATATTTGCAAGAAACATACATCAAGATAGATAAATATATGAAATTTTTTATTTTGAAGAAATTTACCGATGGCAATTTGGCAGTTAAGGACGTCCAATGATTTTGGGATCACCCCGTATGCATTTATGTATAAGCAGAAGAGCGATCGGGGCAAGCGCACACACGGAGAGGAAAGAAGGGAGAGGGAGAGACGACGATGAGGACGGCGATGAGAACGGTGAAAAAAAACGAGGAGAGAAGGTAAGTGGAGTGACGCGCGTGGAAGTAGAATAAGGAGAGAACAAGACGAGGGAGAAGATAAAGAAGAACTGGGAGGTGATCCCAGAAGGACGGGACGAAACGAGAGAAAGAGGCACGAGGGATGCTGCAGAAAGAAGAGGTGGAGGGGGAGGGAAAGGTGGGGATTGTCTGGCGAAGAGGAACCTCTAACAACCTATGATCACGTTATTAATTGAAAGAAGACCGCCGATGCTACCGGTTACGCCACCGACTTTACGTGCCGTGTTATGGCCGTGTGGCACCGGCACGGGCTCATTTTTTAACGGAAACATTCTCGTCGATATGTACATATACATCTGTGTGTGTATGTGTGTATATTGCGCGCGCACGACTTTTTACCTGATGCGTACGTGCGCGCGCGCGCGCGCGCTCACACACGCATATATATAAAATCTCGCGCCGGCAGTTCACCCTCCGTTCGGGGATGAACTTCCGCGAAGATAAGGAGATACGCGCGAATATAATGAGATTGTAACGAGCTTAGCCGTAATTGACGACGGCCTGAGTGCAGGATCGTGCAGGAGGAGGAGTAAGAAGAAAGCACGCATCACGTTCTTACGAGAGCTTGAGTTATTGGGTCCTTTTGCGTAAACGTGTCGACGATGATCCGGCGAGACAGATCATCGCGGAACAAAACTCAAATCAATTTTTTACGTACGTCACTTTATTCACATTTTTTTTCAAGAGAAGCCGCATATTTATCTCTCACGTTGCAAAAGAAAAATTATCTTTCGTCTTCACGGTGTACAATTCAAAAATGTTAACGCACGCAAATTTTCTCTTGCGCGATTATAAAAATAACTATTATTAAGTGATTTATATATATTATACATAATTAATAACATAAAAAAATGTAAATTAAAAATGTGTTTAGAAGGGTGACCTCCCGGTTCGAATTGGTGAATCCAAATGTTGTGTTTAACCCTCGGAAAATACACTGGGTCAATTTGACCCTGTTCGTCGACTTTGATCAAAATATTTTGCTTCAATTTTGCTTTTTTGTAACATATTTTTTACAATGTTAATAATGTTAACGACACTTTAAAACTATATAGGCATACTCCAAACTGTTCAAAATATATCCGAAAATTTTTTCAAGCCAATCGGATAAGTGCATTTTAAATGGTAGCATCTCAAAAAGTGGACAGGATCAAATTGACCCAGATTGTTCTTCTTGATTGAAAAAATAGGTGTGTTCCCCGAGGGTTAAGTAATCGGCTTGTGCGAACCGTTGCTGGGTGTTTTGCAAAAATTGGTTTGAAATTAAAAAAAGATTCTTGTTTACAAAACGTTTTGACTTTTTATTTTAGTCATCTTCGGTTGTACACTGTATAATAAGAATATAAAATTAATACGCAAATAATAAGCACTTAATTGAAAAGTTTTCGATATGTCAAAAGAATATAATTTTCTAGCGGAAAAAATTAATAAAATATTATAATACTACCATGATCAAAAAATAACCGGAATTTTTAATTTAAACCTCGCGGGCTTATCGGTTTAGAATTCTGTTGTTTGTGTCACGTTGGCAGCACTGTTACGGACACCCATGCCAAGCTTCTGCTTATCAGCTGTTTATTTACCTTTATGACAGTGATTTCTTTACATCAAGTTTTT
>NW_018020858.1:0-21219 GCF_002006095.1 Pseudomyrmex gracilis | reverse complement strand
AGGGGTGGATCAAACGCTGGCATAAGTGCATCGCAGCCGACGGGGACTACTTTGAAGGGGACAACTTGAATTTTGAAGAATAAACATGTACTTTTCTTTTTATGAATAAATTCCGGTTATTTTTTGATCATGGTAGTATACATACGTAATAGGTGAAAGTGTAAACTTTCAATAACAATAGAGCAAAATTTTAATATTTTTAATCGTCAGTGAAGGTTAGTAAAAGTCTATTGCGTTCGGTAGTTACTTTGCTACTTGGTATAAAATCAAATACCGTGTGTCTGAATTGATAGCTCCCTCTATGTGTGAATGTTTTATTTCATTTTGTCTAGTACAGGTAAGTAAAAAAAATGATGTTTGATTTTTTGGTTTTTGTCAAATGTAAAACGTGGAAGCGGCAAGTACACGTTTATTGCGATGAAGAAAATTGAGCGAAAGAGCGATAAATTCCCGCGGCATGACGCGTTGGTCGCGGGGACTCGATCCCTTTGCCGGGTGGGCAGCTCTATATCGTGCTTCTCCGAGGGAGAAAGTCGCGAGTCAATTACACGTAGTGTGAGCAGCGTAGCTTATGGCAATACGTGGTGTCTCCCGTGGGGGCCGTATGCGCGCCTCAGTTATGTGGGATATGACACTCGCTTCGTGTTGCCGAGGAAGAAAGTAGCTGCTGCTGCTCGCAGAATCGCGCTGAAAATATGCCCAGGGCCGGCATTTGGTTTCACAGGACCTCCCTATCCACGAGACGTTATAACGGAAAAATGTGTATCGCTAAATTTCATCTTTAATTAATACATATACTCAATACATACACATGCATATATATATATATATATATATATATTTATATATGTATATAATAATAGAAATGCACAAGAATGGCTGTGGAGCGTGTAATGAGCGAGATAAGCGAGAAAATTCAAATTGCGATGAAAATTTGAAATCAAGGAGCAGCGGAGTCGTGCCGACTCGACTTATGCGAGATATGACACGCTTGTATGTATGTACGTGCTACGGGGCCCAAGCGCGGGACTGGACCGCGCTGGAAATGGGGACCGCGACTCGAGAGGCGGCTGAGAAAGAGAGACGGCGCGCATAGGGAGAAGAAAAAGAATATATACGCTGGTCGAGCAACTCTTGCGCGACAGTCCGGAGTGTAGGATACGTTATATGCGTATATGAGCGTGCAGGCGCGTAGAACACGTTCCGCAAAGGAACGAGAGAAAGAGAGAGAGAGAAAGCGAGGAGAACGAAAAGGAGTAAGACGAGATACGCGGATGGTGCTTATCAGAAAAATTTGTGGCGCGTAAGGCGTTATTTTTTCGAGTGCGGCACGGCGTTCGTTCGGCTTTTGTGCGGGTGAGAAGTTAAATTCGTTGTTTACTATCGCATTGTGCGAGTACGCCGCGTCGTAAATCGACCCGGCGTTTTTGACACGCTTCGACTCTTCGTGCGCGCGCCATTTTTGTTTGTAGAAAATTTATTTATTTGTGTCTGTAACAAAGAGAGAGAGGTAATATTTCGCATGTTAATTATTGTTAATATAAAAACATCTTAAAAGTTCTATAAAAATAACCCTTTGTTGTTTTTATAAATTTATGTTAATGTTTAACCTAAATATATTAGGTCTACCGGAAAGTTCTGTCCGTTTTTGGAATAAAACAAAATACAAATTTTTCTTACCGTCAATAAACTTTATTAAATAATATAATTGCCATTATTATATTAATAATTTCTTGCCAGCGTGAGGGCAATTTGTATATCTCATTTTTGAAAAATTAAGAAAAATTTGTATTTTGTTTTATTTCAAAAACAGACAGAACTTTCCGGTAGACCTAATATATATCGGAATACATATATATAGTTTTCTCTTTGTGTGTACTTCAAAGAGACGTAAGACTACAATATAAATGAAACTCGTTCGCCCTGTCACTTTTGTGTTCATTCTTGTCCGTACGAAAGTTCGCGAGTGTTACGACACACTCCGTACTTAAAGTTTCACACTGGCGCGGCAATGCAGAAGGATTTACATTTTTGGCGTACCTCCTCTCGCGTCAGAACCACTCAGAAATGTCAGTGGGATACAAAATAGCGGTTTGTTCCGCTCGGTAGGATATGCCGCTTCACACTCGTGGCGTCACCGTCTCTCTTTTGCAATAAAACGATCTGTCGGAAGAGACGACGGACTGGCGGCGACGGAGTCCTCGGAGAGAGAAATCCGCCGCGCGCCCCGGCGTCGTTTTCGCGCGCGCACGTTTATTCGCGACCCCCGGGACCCACGAACACGCAGAGTTAAATTATCCGTTGTTTATTATCGCATTGTCGCGCGCTCCACACAGTCGTATAAGTTATTTATCCCTTTGATTTATTCCGCCGGTTGCGAAAACGGTCGTGGTTTATTTTTTCGGTACCGCGCGCTCGGTTCGCGCTGCCTCTTGTGCGACTCTTATGTAAAAAAAAAAAAAAAACACCTAACGCTCGCAAAGGCGCGGTTTCAACGCGTTTTGAAATTTCGCCATCGTATCGCACTTTCGAGATCGCGACCGACGATAACTCATATTTATTCTTTGATTTATACGAAGATTTTTTTTTCAAGCGATTTTTTATGCAGCGAACAATAATGAAACAGACCGATTTAATTCGTGTGAATTTACGTTCGTTCTTTATTAATACTTTAATCTGATTTCTTGGGCGTGTATTCGTACGTTCAACACGAGCAGAAATAAAATTTCTTTTATCGTTTGCGAAGTAACAATTTACCACCTAGCGCGCACCAAAGGTAATCATTTTGATACCGCACCACCCTCAATTTCAAAGCACACAACCGCGAATTCTTTGGTTGAAACTTTTTCTTTTGTAGCTACGCTGTTGTAAAATACATACAATATAGGTATGCGTATACAGGCGTTTTCATAATTAAGTTGCGTAATCATAGAGATTTGTCATGTCATGTTAATTGCAAATCTAACCTTTCGATACATTGACAAACAACGAAGACAAATTTTTTAAGAAAAGAAAAATCAAATCAAGCGACGCACAAGAACTCGCTACCGGCAATCGTCTTTTTTTGGAGCACTCTGTATATATCTCGACTCGAGCGTGTACATTTCTCGCACTCGGTCGGAGACCGTAAGTTGCGCGATAATGCACAGGCATTCCTTGATTTTCTGCGTCTCCAATAACGTGGGTAGCCAGTCCGATATTTGTAGCCGCGACCTGGCACGTGGTCCCGGCTCTCTGCAAGATTTTTGCACGAGATTCGTATCGTTCGAGAAGTTCGGGTAGTTTTTAATTTAATTTTTTTTTACAATAAATAACGCTCGCAATATTAAATATAAATAAGAAACTAAGGTCCAATCGAGCCAAAATACTTAGGTGGTAGCAAAAAATATATTTAATAAAATCAGGTAACTAGTTTTACACAGACGTTTCGACTCTGACTTGAGTCTTTTTCAATGTGAATAAATAATTAAGACATATAAATACGCATGACAAGAAAGGTCGCAAAAATATACATAAGGAACGTTAAACAGTAGTTAATGTAGACATTGTAATCTCACATGAAAGCGTCGGTCAATAACTTGGATGTGTGTATAAATACCTGAAATTTTCGTTATTTTTGAAAAGCACGAATAATCAAATGTGAAACAGGCACAAACAAAGCAACTTACAGATAAGAGTCCAAAAGTCAAACACTGAGCAGAAAGAAGAGACAAACAATTTATATAGGAATTGTCCCCACTACATAGGAGCAAAGTTCAGAGAATGAAAGACGTTAAGATTTAAAACTTGAGATTTTTTAATATTGTCAAGTAAATAAAAGTAAGAACTGTCAAGTAAATCTGTGTCAGTTTTTAAATTCAAACCAAAGGATTGTTCTTTTATGTGTATTGTCTCAGATATAAGTCTCTTGTAAAAGTTTGGTTCACGGTCTAAAATATGAATATTCTCCCAATCAAAAGAATGATCAAAATCTATTCTATGCTGAGAAATTACTGTAAGTTGTGAGGAAGACTTCGTGATGTTGTTTTTGTGTTCTCTTATTCTAGTTTTTAGTTTAATTTTTTTTGTTTTGTTTTTTTTTTAATCTAAATTAAATTGAAATTTCACTTCTCACACAATATTTTATTTTCAAGAAGCGCAATGTGTCATTAAAATACCAATCGATAATTTTTCTGGACGTTTGTGCAAAATATATTTTGTATAGAAAAAACTTTACGGCAGCAACGGCGATTTTGTTGGGAATAGCTAAGGCGCGAATACTTGGGTTTTATCCGCAAACTGCGGCGGCACCCCTACGGTATAGCGCGCGCGCGCGCGCAGGGATTAAATAAAAAAAAAAAAAAATCTAACGCGCATCCGCATGCTTCGAAACGCTCGCCTCGGCTCGGCGGAGAGAGAGCGACGGCTAAAAGCATTTACTACATTTTATGCATACAGCTGCTGGTATACGCCTGACTTGCGCGCGAAGCTCCACACGCGCGATGCCAATGCTATAGTCGCACGTCGCGACTTGCACATCGTCGATTTATCATCCAACGCAAAAATTTTTGCTACCGGGTGTGCGCGCGCCAATTTCCGATCCTTCCGCATTGAAAACCGCTTCTAAAACCGTGCAGCCAGAATTTATAAGTTTTTGCGTTAGAATAATGCGTGGAATGTGGGAGAAACAATTGATATCGCGATTTTAACGAATGAGCGCAACATATTTGACTCGTTTTTAACAGGATATTCGCGTTAAATTAACAAATAAAAAATTTAAAAAATAAATTTAAAAAATAATTTAAAAAAAATTAGTTCGGGGGGTATACGGGGTCCTTCATACATGAGATGCAAGTATAGCATCCTGTATGATTTTATGAATTGAAATTTTCAATTCAAAAAACACGTGAAAACGTGAATTCGTTTATATGTGTATACACGCACATATATATATATATATATATATATATATAGACATAAGCACATTCACGCACAACATCCTGCGAACGGCTCTTAATGTCCCTATATTCAGATATTATTAGTTTAAAAAAATCAAAATCATTCGGATTTCCCTCCCTCTATGCGGCCGATCGAGTTTCTTCGGGATCGACTTAACCTCGTAACGACATAAATACCTGCCGCGTTCACTACCGCTTTCATTTATCACGAGCGGGAATATCGGCGTCGCACACGCGCGTCTCCGGTCTCTCATTCCACCGTCGATTTCGAGATATGTTACTCGGTCGACCGCGATCTTCCTGCACCGAGACCGCGAATTTATTTATAGTCACCGTAGAAACTCTATGTGTGTGATTCATGCATCGGGCGTTTATGATATTCGCCGACTCTACCGCGCATGTATCTCACGCGCGTGCGCTCAACCACTCGCTTCTCCTCATGTCTCGGGAGAATCGCGAATTTTATCGGTGCGTTCATCAATGCCGCCGCTGGTATCCCCGCGAAAATTCGCCGGTTGTCACCAGAATGTTTCTCCGACGAATCGATCGACGATTCACAAAAAAAAGCAATTCGTATGAAAAAATGTCGTAGAAAAAAGGAGTTTTCGCGTAATTAAATTTCCGTCAATACTTCTTTATTCCCGAAGCGACTCCCCGGAGAGATTGCAATTTTAGATCCACTCGGAATGGCTTGGAACAGCCTCGTAAATTTCAAGAACTCGCTTTTCTCTTGCGTCGCAAAGAGAGCGTGTGTCCTATATCATTATCACATAGCGTATCGGCGGTAAATTTTCGCCGATAACCAGTACAAGCTCGCGCGATTCCCGGGGAATCGTTTGTACGAACGATCCCCCGTACGCTTTGCGCTCTTTTAATTACAACTAATCCGCAAACGCGGAGCTGCGCGGTGACGACGATACGGAGTTAATCGCGATAAGTTGCAATTTCGCCGCGGAGAGCGGATCGCAATTACCACTTTCCATCTCGTGTCGGCGCAGTAGGTCAGATGCAAACTGGTTCTCGCCTCAGGCCGCGTAATAGAATACGCGGAGGACAAATGTACAAAGTTCCTCGGCACACGACCGTGTGCGGTTTTTGCGTTGGTTTGTCAATTTTTGGGGCTCGCGCAAAAGACAAAACGAACAAACGAGCGACGTAATACAATAAAACCCTAAAGGATCGTCAAAGTAATTGAAGATTTTAATCCAACAATAAAATGTAACGTGATGACTTTTAGAGAACTTGCAAAACTATATTTATTTATTTTTGATTTAATTTATTAAAAAATGTGTAAGCGCCTGAAAGAGAATTCTGTTTGAATATTTCGACTTTGCCGAATGGCTTGATATGTGTTGCCTTGTAGCTAATGCCCTTATCTGTTTATTATTGTAATTCCCTTGAGAAAGGTCGTATCGCGCCATCTCTAGGAACACATGTTATTGTATCGTGCATGATTTTGGATATACTTGCCGATTACGCAGAGAGAGAGTCGTTTTGGAACCGTTGACGAGATCGGTCGAAGATTTGAATATGTAAAGATTGAGTTTGTGTAACGTGCCGAGAGTGATATATTTGAGTTTGATTGTGTAACGTGCCATAATTAATAAATTTATACTTATATATATTATTCAACAATTGAAGTGAAGTGCCGAGTTTTATTTAAAATTGCTCTCAAGAAATCCTACAGCAGATTAATTTTCAGAAGTGGGATAGATCTTCAATAGATCTTACAAATGTCTATCTTAATTAATTTAAACAATAAAGAATAATATAAAGGTCAATGTCGAGCCAAATTAGGTGTAACAATATATTTAAAGATATTACTACATAAATACGAAAACGTTTTCTGCTCACACGTGAGCTCTCATCAGTCGCATAATAAATACAAAAAATAAAATTAACAAAACATTAGTAGTCGCAATGTAACAAATTGTGAAAGATGAAGTAGTTGTGTCCTTGTGTGTATAAAATTGTCAGTATAAAATTGTAGTCATACATGATGGAGAAGTTGGAAATCGTATGCCGAATTAATTACATAATAACCCCAAAATTCACACAAAGTTGTTATAACTAATGAATAAGATCTTTTATCCAACATAAAGTAATCAAACCCATAATAACCTATTCTATCTGACCCAAACCTATTCTATCTGACCTATTCTATCTGACCCAAACTTATAAGATATTAACATAATTAAAACTCTTGGAAAACACAATAAAGGGTAAAAGCTGACTATAGAAAATTTTAAAATTAATGGAGCTGAAAACATGAATAATAAAAATTTGTTTATTATTCATGTAATTTAATTGGTTGTTAATTAATTTAGTTTGTTCTTTAACACCACACACATGTAACTTGACAACGTGCGAAGCGCAACTGTCATGTACTTGACGGGTAAAGACGCCGCGAGAAGAAAAACCGGAAACGGCTATCCGGGGGCAATATTCAATAACGGTAATACGTCTTTCACGTTTATGACGCAAAAAAATCTATCGTGAGGAAATTATGAAAGTATCTTTACCTCAAGTGATTGGCACGTTTATTTTATAGCATTGACTGCCGGCATTGTTTCTTTCTTGCCGAAGAAGAAAAACAAAAGCAGTCAATGAGAAAGCACCTCTAAACGTCGATTCGCTTTACAGTCTTCTTTTCGTTGATACAATATATCAGATACTGTATGAAGATTTTATATAAATACGTAGCCTTGAGATTGTTCGTTTAGTTAGATTTAAGGTATTACCCTCGATTGTTTTCTAATTTTCAGTTTTACTTTAAACTTTTACACAATGTTTAAAAACTTGATCTATGAACCTCTGGATTTGTTCAGATTTTTTTACCGTACAGTTTTTGAGAAAATCGAAAACGAATTTCGCATGATTTAAACATGGAAGTGATAGGAAGAATGAGGGAAATCACGTGCATTTACCTAAATATCTAGAGTTAAAAATTTCAGATTTGGCTAAAAATATTACTACAGCTTCTTTAAACTATAAAGAAAACATGTGTGAAAAATTAGACGCCTGTACCGTACAGTTTTTAAGAAAATCAAAAACGAATTTCGCACGATTTAACATGGAAGTGATAGGGAAAATGAGGAAGTCACGTGCATTTACCTAAATATCTAGGGTACAAATTTTCAGATTTGGCTAAAAATATTACTACAGCTTCTTTAAACTATAAAGAAAATATGTGTGAAAAATCAGACGCCTGTACCGTACAGTTTTTAAGAAAATCGAAAACGAATTTCGCATGATTTAACATGGAAGTGATAGGGAGAATGAGGAAATCACGTGCATTTACCTAAATATCTAGGGTTCAAATTTTCAGATTTGGCTAAAAATATTACTACAGCTTCTTGAAACTATAAAGAAAATATGTGTGAAAAATCAGACGCCTGTGCCGTACAGTTTTTCGGTAATAATTAAAATAACACAGAAAACGAGCGATTTTATGATTAGTATGAGAAAGAGCGACGTTGCCATTCCCTCCAATTGGAGTGAGATAGAACTATTTCCGTTCCCCCACGCCCGCAGGGACGTGAGGGTAATACCTTAAGCATAAAACGCGCAAGTGCAAAAGAATTGCGACACGAACATTAGCGACAAGAAAGAATCAACGAAACTGAAGCATCAATAAAATGACATTTCTCTAGACAATACACCGCAGCAGGGTTGTGTAAAGAGCAGAAATGTTCGAAGGAGGCGTGGAAGAAACAAAAGACTGAAAAGACATGAATGTTGCGCGACGCGAGAGAAAAGGGCGGTGGCGGCGGCGGCGGCGGCGGCGACGGTTGCGTGTACAGGGGCGGCGGAAGGGGCGAGCAGGAGACAAGACGAGACGAGAGGAGGAAGAGCAGAAGAGAGGCAGAGGACAAGGATGTAAATCATAATATGTAAATCCGTGTGATTTCGTTTGACTCCGGCTGACTCGCGGCTCGGATGGCCGACCGGCGCTTCGAACTGATGGCCACTTGGCGAGAAACTCGAAAGGCATTCCGAGAGACTCGCGCCTCTCTTTCGGTCCCTCTTATCCTCTCTTCCTACTTCGGAGTCTCTTCCTCTTCCTTCCCTTCTTTATCTCGCCTTTGGTAGATCCTCGTCTTTCGACTTTGACTCCTCGCTATTTTTTCCTTACCTCTTCTTCTCCTCGCTAATCTTCTCTTCGCGTTCGCGACTTAACAATCCACGTCGCCCGTGTGTTGAGAGGAGCGGTAACTCTACTCTAGGAACGCTCGTAAATAATTTCACGGATCCGAACATCGCGACGTGCGCGCCCGCGTGTCCAATGAAAATTAGAATATATCCTCTCTCGAGAGCGCGAGAGATCGTTTGATTCTCAACCGAGAAGTGTAACAAGCTTTAAGAACCGCGCATTGAATTGAGGATCGCGCTAAGTCAGACGATAAGTCAGAAAAACAATTATTTACACGGATGAAGACGTAACAAAAAAAAAGAAAAGTAGAGTCTTATTTATAACAAGGAATATATAATGCCTTACGTGCCATTCGCAGGATGTTTGAGCGGAAACTGTGAGTGCATATATTTTTTCGCAATATTTTAAAATTAGTTAGGAGGGTATCCGGGGTCTCTCTCATATGTGAGATGCAAGTCCAGCATCCCGTATGAATTTAAGAATTGAGATTTCAATTNAAAAAACACTCACTTGTAAAAATTTACAAGTTGAATTCGTTACATGTGTATATATATACACCGAAAAAATGGTATTCTTGTTTTGAGGATATCCCACTTACTTTAAGTATATTTTATACTAAAATAGGCGCCAAGAAGAGATTCTTATTTTAAGAGGAAAATCCTCTAAATAGTAATATTGATAAGAATATATACTGATTAGAATATATACTAATTAGATTTACTATAAAAAGTAAATCGCCTCAGGACCCAAATCCTCACGCAAAATGCTCTGAACGGATCCGAATGATATGTTGGTGGTCTCAGCTATCTCCCTTATCGTCAATTTGCGATTTTCGATCAACAATTGTCGGATTTCATCGACGTTTTCATCAGTTTTCGATGTCGATGGCCTCCCAGGACGAGTATCGTCCTCAACAGCCTCACGACCACTTTTAAAGCGTTCATACCACTGGTACACCTGTGTTTTCGATAGAGTATTGTCACCATAACACTTTTGTAACATTTAATTTCATTTTTATAGCAAAATTTAATGCAAGAACGTTGTTCAAGTTTTGAATTCATTGTAAAAATCGCCGCGACGTAAAAACTTGATGTAAAGAAATCACTGTCATAAAGGTAAATGAACAGCTGATAAGCAGAAGCTTGGCATGGGTGTCCGTAACAGTGCTGGCAACGTGACACAAACAACAGAATTCTAAACCGATAAGCCCGCGAGGTTTAAATTAAAAATTCCGGTTATTTTTTGATCATGGTAGTATATATATATATGTATATAACTCTAGTATATATATATAATCAGTACGTAATCTATATATCTTTTGCATTAATAACGATATTTTGTAAGATTTTTTAAATAATTTTATTTTTATTACATTTTAAAGTTTCTCATACATATTACCTATGTTTAATTTTTTATTTTTAATGATCGTAATCTATATCTATATTTATATTTTTTTTAATTGTTATTTTTATAATAAAATATAAACTAATACAGTGTAATAATAATTTTAACATTTAATCATTTTTATTTTTAATTCCTGACGCGCTGTGCACAAAAAGCCTCTATAGAAAAACATATATATCTCGCTATCGAAAAAGACTATATTCTTAAATTAAGAATATATTCTTAAAAATAAAGAATATATTCTTAATTTCAGAAAAATATCATCTAAAATCTTTAAGAAGATTTTTTAAGTATAAAATCGTCTACTTACAAGAATATAATTTTTTCCGTGTATATACACGCACAGTTTCCGCTCAAACATCCTGCGAATGGCTCGTAAGGCCTTATATATTCCTTGTTATTAATTTCAACGAGCCTTAAGTCATAGTTGTTTAGAGTCTTATTTATTTAGAAAACGATAGAATCAAAGAATGTACGTGTGTGTGTGTGTGTAAGTACTAAAATGCAGAATTTATTAAATTAATCACACAACTGTCGTAGAACATGACATTGTCGTTAATAATAAAATTAAAACAACACGAATTACTTCTTTTAATATATTTCCCGTAAGAGTCTCTTGAAATTTTTTTTTTTTTTTTACAAAAAGCGAATTACAGCTCGAGACTTGGAGAGAATAGAGAGAGCGACAAGAAAACATGAGAACACAGACTGTACTTTCTAATCGACCGCCTATCTTGCAGCTAGTGCGATTAAAAATCGCAAATATAGATCCAGATGTAACCGTTTTCTCTCTTCTCGGGATGTTTTCGAGTCTCGACTGCGGCGCGTTAAAAACGGGAGGAGACGTGCGGAAAGAAAGAACCAGACCAGAAAGACTAGAGAGGACTATAAATAATTCCGAGGATCCGCTTACCTGAGAGAGGTAACGACGGATGATCCCCGATGTGCACTTGCACACGGGTATATATTCGACAATGGCCCCGGGGTGTTGCCTCTTATCGATAGGCTGTGATGCGTCCGTACGTAATTAAGTTACAAAGTGGCCGTTGTCAAGCGTCTATTTTCTGCACGAGTGCCGGGACCGCACATCCGGCGATACGATACCTCGATATCCTCGAAGCCTGGTTTAACTGTACTACCGGGAACCACTCTATCGTGAAATATTTCGCGCTCAAAACTTCTCGGCATATTTTCTCCCCCTCCCTCTCTCTCTCTCTCTCTCTCTCTAAGAGAGAGAGATAAGCGAATGAATAATCTTACTATCTGATTTCCGTTGCACGAGAATTAATTTAACGTTCTATAAGCAATTCCGGCTGACTTGATTCGACTTTCATTAAGATTCCGTACGTTTTCAAGAGCGATACTCACGTTGCTATTCACGTCCAAGAAGGTTGAAAGATAAAATATTCGTTCATGAAGGAGTTCGTTTTTTTATAAACTGCTACTTGTCGCCGCGCGCGCTATATGCGAGACTTGCTTGCACGGACTCGCGTGCGGCTCGTAGCCAACGGCTCTTCGCATAGTCAAAGGCAATATAAAAGGTATAGGGAGTGTGGAATTCAGCCTCCTCTCAGCTTGAGACCCGGGCTCCGGGCTTGAGACTTCGCTTCTCTCTCTCTCTCGAGTCGACTTCGGATCCACGAAGCTCTCTCCGCGAGAGTCTTCTCTCTGCCGCGGTTGATGGTGAAACGAAGCATTCTGGTTCCCGTCATGCTAGCCGTAGGCTTCGTGCGCGCGCCGAAGCCCCGGCCTGGCCTGCTCGAAAGTCGGTTCTCGCAGCGAGTTACACACCGGCCTATACGTCCCGTCTCTCATCCTCGTGCTCCTGCCTCCACACTTTTAAATCGATCGAACCACGTATCCGCGGTCGCTCGCCGAAAACGACGACATGTTTTCAAAACAAGTACGCAAGTACGAAGAGATTTATCGCGGCAATATAATCTCAGATTTCTTTTTTTTTTTTTTTTTTCAGGAAATTATCAAAATAAAATCTATAATTATTTTCTAATTAAAGGAAGCGTATAATTAAGCCACTTGTCTCTGTATAAGTTCCTGTCATTACGACGCGCGTTTACGCGCGGCGCGCAACCGATTCGCGCTTCCGACCGCGAACGATTTTCTAACCTAAAAATTTTCATTTTCATCGCATAAGTTAGGCGAGTCCTCTCGCTGACATACATGAAGAAAATGAAACAAGCGTGTACGCGTTCGCGATTATAATCGGTTCCCGCGCGTCGTAACTTATTATAACGTAAATTAGATTTCAATTACAGCCTGAAAGCGAGATTACCGGCCGCAACGCTCTCTCTCTCTCTCTCTCTCTCTCTCTCTCTCCCTCTCTCGTTCGCGAGTCGCAATCAAGTCTTCTTCCTTCGGGAAGAAAGAAAAATTGATCATGGCGATTTATCGATCGACGACGAGACGGCGAAGCGAGTTTTAATGCAGACCGCCGAGCGATTTCAGCCGGAAACTTCGAAAGTCGGTTCGGATAAAGAAGCAAACCGGGTCTCCAATCTCTCTCTCTCTCTCTCTCTTTTCGGCACACGAGAGAAAAGAGAGAAGAGGATGATGCTAGACGAAAGGACGTGATCACGTGCTGTTTTCGCTTCCTTTTAAATTGATCGACGACCCATAGGCGTATCACCGAAAAACATCGGGGCTGCTCTTTTGCGAGCAAACGCCGCAATGCGTCTCGATTCGGGATCGAAAGTCACGAACGTGACGATTTTACGGCTGATGTTATACAATATCGGAACGTGTAAATTATTATTTTATTCGCTGCAAACAAAATTTTATTCAATAAATAAAGTTTGTCTATTTCTTCTCAGCTTTCAAATTTTTCAACGCACCAATTATTCGAATAATTGAAAATATATATTTTCAATGCGAGACATATTAAATAGAAATTAAGGAAAAAATAAATAATTTTGTTAATTATTGTCAGACACATTTTGTTAATTTATTTTCGTGAAATTTAATTTGTCACAAACGCTGATCAAACTTCGGAACGGTCGTATATTTCGTCTCAAATTGATCGACGATCTTACAGAGATCGATATCGCCGAAAATACCGAGGCTCGCAGCCGGGAAATCGATAACGGTAGAGTGTGTCGTTTACACAACGTATCTCAAAAAGCCTGTGGAATTCTAGGTATTTGTTTTTGACATCGTGTAAGGTAAGTCAGAGCGTTAAATTTGATTAACGTGCAATCGTACATCGAAAAAATTTTATTCTCGCAAGTAGAAGATTTTATACTTAAAAAATCTTCTTAAAGATTTTAGATGATGTTCTTCTGAAATTATTTATTTAAAAATATATTCTTTAAAATTTTATAAAAATATTAATATTTTATATTTAAAATATTAATATAAAAATTTTATTTAAGAATATAGTCTTTTTTGATAGTGAGATATATATGTTTTTCTATAGAGGCTTTTTATATTCTTATCAATATTACTATTCAGAGGATTTTCCTCTTAAAAGAAGAAACTCTTCTTGGTGCCTATTTTAGTATAAAATATACTTAAAATAAGTGGGATATCTCCTCAAAACAAGAATACAATTTTTTCGGTGTACGTAATATCGGAATTTCAAGGAAAAAGACGCTCGAATGTATCTCCTAAGGAATTATTTACAAAAAAAACTCATTTTAAATATCTTTTATTTTATATATCGTTGTTACGTATGATTCGCAATTATTATACAAATTATTCTATATATTTTTTTAATGTGCGATTTTTTGAAACACAAACTCGAATATAGGAGTGAGAAACAAATGCGGAGAAACAAAGATTATTTCGCGAAAGTCGGCGTCATGGCAACGCGATATACCTACCTACGCGAATGGCAGTTCGAGTACGGTTAATAAGCGAGTGAACAACACAACGAAGCTATATACTCGCGGTAACGTGGGAGGCGTCTGTGCTCGGTCGCCGGAGAAACCAGCCCGCAATCACAATGCGAAAGAGTTAAAAAAAAAAAANAAAAAAAAAAAAAAAAANAAAAAACCGGAACGGTGCGGAAAAGTGCGATTTTTGCAAATTGACGCCACTTTCTAAAACCGCGACACGCCGGATCGTTTATCCGTATCGCGAGAGCGAGCCTCCTTCTTAAGTAGGGGGATATTAGAAAGGATAGAATGATAATCGAAGGTCAAGTGCTAAATGCTCGCTCCGAATACTTGAATGTTCAGTCATAAGAGTCTTTTACTTCATTATTAAGGTACTACCCTCACGTCCCTGCGGGCGCGGGAGAGCGGAGATAGTTCTATCTCACTCCAATTGAGGAAATGGCAACGTCGCTCTTTCTCATACACGGAAAAAATTATATTCTCGTAAATAGAAGATTTTATACTTAAAAAATCTTCTTAAAGATCTTAGATGATATTCTTCTGAAATTAAGAATATATTCTTTATTTAAAAACATATTCTTTATTTAAGAATATAGTCTTTTTTGATAGTGAGATATATATGTTTTTCTATAGAGGCTTTTTATATTCTAATCAGTATATATTCTTAACAATATTACTATTTAAAGAATTTTCCTCTTAAAATAAGAAACTCTTCTTGGCGCCTATTTTAGTATAAACTATACTTAAAGTAAGTGGGATATCCTCAAAACAAGAATACAATTTTTTCGGTGTACTAATCATAAAATCGCTTGTTTTCTGTGTTATTTTAATTATTACTGAAAAACTGTACGGTACAGGCGTCTGATTTTTCACACATATTTTCTTTATAGTTTAAAGAAGCTGTAGTAATATTTTTAGCTAAATCTGAAAATTTGAACTCTAGATATTTAGGTAAATGTGCACGTGATTTCCTCATTCTCCCTATCACTTCCACGTTAAATCATGCGAAATTCATTTTCGATTTTCTCAAAAACTGTACGGTACAGGCGTCTGATTTTTCACACATATTTTCTTTATAGTTTAAAGAAGCTGTGGCAATATTTTTAGCCAAATCTGAAAATTCGAACTCTAGATATTTAGGCAAATGCATGTGATTTCCTCATTCTCCCTGTCACTTCCATGTTAAATCATGCGAAATTCGTTTTCGATTTTCTCAAAAACTGTACGGTAAAAAAATCTGAAAAAATTCAGGGTTTCATAAATCAAGTTTTTAAACATTGTGTTAAAGTTTAAAGTCAAACTGAAAATTAGAAAACAATCGAGGGTAATACCTTAATTCTTCATTTCGTCGTGTGTATAAGAGAAGAGTTTTCGCCAAATATACACGCCAAATAGAATCGACGAGGGATATATATATTTTAGCAGTAGGACGAAACGAACGATGTGTAAGTTGTTAAATGATATTGTTGATTTTTTATTTTGACGCAAACGGACATCACGCAACGGAAAGATGATTTGCGGGGTGAAAATTTATTGAAAGCGCCCGTCAATCAATCCCGGAATAATTTGCGAGGCCGCGAGGCGGAATGAAATGATTTCGCACGTCGATCGTGAGATAATAGATGCATCGAAGTAACGGTAACTCGCGAGATATTACGCGCGGTACGATTCTCGGGAACGTGGGGCGGGCGAGCGAGATCGCGCGCAGCTATCGTAATTACATCGGTAATACGGCTATGTAATCGTAAATACAATTAGTGTTGATTGCGGCGGCCGTCTGATTTTTTATTGCCACACGCAGACGTTACCCCTTTGGTAATTCATATGCGCGAACATTGTACTTATCTTTTTCACTATCGGTCTATATATATGTATATATATGTACATTACAGTACTTAGCCGCTATAGTGTTATATAGATATACGTAAAAAAAATTACGTTGACATATAAAAATACATTGCACATTGTAGTAATTGTAAGGAGGTGTTTTAAGACTATTTTGTTTTTTTTATAAAATCAACTTTACCTATATATGTACATTACAGTACTTAGCCGCTATAGTGTTATATAGATGTACGTAAAAAAAATTACGTTGACACATAAAAATACATCGCACATTGTATTTTTGTAAGGAGGTGTTTTTAAGACCATTTTGTTTTTTATAAAAAATCAATTTTGAATTAAAAAACGAATTTGTCTACTTGGTGTGACGACACGTGTGTCCTAGATAGACAAAGAGAGACAGTGGTGAGTAAATAAATCGTATCTGTAATTATGTGCAAAGTAATGAATTCTAATGTCACTTATGTCGCAAAGTGAACTCATAAAACATACGTAACGGACAAGCGGCTTGACGTGTCAGCCGTAAACTATCAATAGTCTTTACCGCGAGAGCAAATAGCGTGTAACCGTGGTTGACATATTAAAACAGCGGAAATGCTCGCAATACAAGATCGATTAAAAATGGCGTCAACATGGTATCGCGTCGTTTTCATCCCGCAATCGACAGCAAGACACGCCCGTCGTGCAATTATCGAGCCGATTTATGGAATCGTATGTAAATCTAAATCGCGCGAATGTCGGAATGTATAATTAATGTCTCCGTGTGTGTGTGTGTGGAGCATCGTGCTATTGACTTTTCTTTCAAATCTTTCTCACAATAACGTTCTATAAGGTTTTAACCGACTTTTTGTTTTTTAAGCTAATGTAGTGCCCGCTAAAAGTTTTAAAATGTCCCTGCCCCCCTCCCCCCCCGTCTTCTGTAAATTTATTCTTCGCGTCTCGAGGCGTTCTATTGTTCGTTAACGAATTCGAATGTTTACCATTTTTGACAGCCTTTTTGCAAATTCACATTCACATTCACAGATCCGCATAAATAGGCGCTATTATGTCGGTTGCACATTTACCCACGTTTTGTCTCGCGCGACGCTTTTAACCCGAGAGAGTCCACACAAAAGTCTCGTCTTCCGGATGACCTTCACGCGGAGTCTTTATTTAATGAGGAACCTCCTTTTTTTCTTCTTCCATCCATTGCCGGATCTTTTCGTTGAAAAAAAAAAAACGAGTCTTTTAATTTTCTAAATTAATTATATGAAAGAGAGAAAAAAAATTAAATCTCGTCGAATCGCAATCTCTCGATTACCGTATTCGGAAACTTCGATTTCGATCTTGCGTAATTTTTCGCAGCCGCACACTCTCGTCTCTTTCGAGCAGATTGGTCCTCAGGTCGCAAAGTGCGCGATGCATTTACACCTACAAAATTTTAAGAGGCAAAGACGCACTGGCGAGGAGAATCGCATTGCATCGCATCGCATCGCATTGCATCGCATCGCGTCGCGTCGCGTCGCGCGAAGGTCGAAGTCCCAAGTAATTGTCCGAGGCCTTACGAGCGTAGAGCGCGAAATATGGCTCGTGGTGTGTCAAACGCGACACAAGGCACCACGGCGAGAGCGAGAGCAAGAGAGAGAGAGAGAGAGCTCGTTGTCTGATATTCAGGCCCCGTTTTCCAAGGTCCCAGGTTCAAACGCGCGCGCGGGGTCACCTTGGCTTAGCTGATGCCTCTTTCAGTCTTGAAAAGAGAGTCCCGCCAACAATGCCCGGTGCCCGCGTCGGCTGTATGGACCCTCTCTCGGCGCGCGCTGCAAGAACTCTTTTTCTGTCTACTGCCACCTTCCTTTTATTCCTAATAAACCCGCCATCGTCGAGAAAAAAAAAAAAAAAGCACACCTCCTCTTCTCCGGTCGAACGTATACCCGGTGTAAAAGTGCCTTTTGTCAACTTGACCAGCGAATTTGCTCTTTTGTTTTCGTACGCGAAGCCGTTGTTGAATAAACGACGCGTTTAGTTAGGATTGTTGTCTGCTAATTGGACAAATACGCAAACTTATTCAATTTTGAGTTAAATTACATATATATCTTAATATATATATATGTATAACAAATTTTTTTATTGCACATTTCTTTGTATATTATTAAAAAAAGTTCCGCAAACAGTCTATTGAATTCTCCGAGTGTGTTAAAGAAAAGGAGAAAAGGGACAAACCTATATTTCACGGAGAAACATTCAGGTGCAAATGTGCTCAAAAAAATCCTGAAATTCAAAAGACTGAAAGAACTTACGTTTAGCTTCGATGTCACACTTCTTGAATTCACAATGTAACTCCTCATTCTTTAGCCTGCACCCGCGTCTTTTAATCATCGCTCTGTCATTCTTCTTTTGTATTCTCCGAATCACACAATCAACTTTCCAATCGTTCCTTTTCAATCCTGCGTAAATCTATCCTTCAAAATTCTCTCTCTCTCTCTCTCTCTCTCTCTCTCTCTTTCTCTCTCTCTCATTTGTACTTTTAAAATAGAAATATTTTCATATGTATATATACGCAAAAAAATGTATATACATATATTATATATATAAAGTGATAATTTTATGTTGATTTTTGTATATTATATAAGTTTTTCACATACAAAATATACAAAACATTTATGTAAATATTGTCCTAAAATAATTTTTATTAATTTTACTTAACCCAACAAAACACAAGTATTTATTTTAGCGTATATGTACATATCGCGCACGATTTCGCAATTTGCGAATCTCATTTTTTGGTACACAGTAGCTGACTTCAGTGCGAGTTTGACGCTCTTAGCAAGCTGTAAAGCGCTCCTTAATCTTTCCGCGATCCGTCACTTCGATGATCCTTAACTTGTCTTCTCTCGAGTCACGCGCAAGATATGGTGGTACATTAAGACTTTAATAGCGCCGCCGCCGTTATTATGATATGATAATGATACACTGCCGAACATTGTAGCATTCGCCCTTTTCCCCACCTCGTCGCCGTCTTTCGAGATTCAGTCAAGCGCGCGAGCAAAAAAAAAAAAAAAAAACGAGTGACATGTTATTATATTTTAATCGTTTATTACGCCATATTACCACCACAGCCAGCGCGCGCGCTCGTTTTCTTCCGTGAATTACGCACGACCGAACACAAGAAGAGGAATGTTACTTACCCCGTCTGTCACTAAATAAAGATATTTATTAAAAATCCTGCAATCTATACGTTAAATTATTAAATCTTTAAAATAAATTAACTCTTGAATTATAATTTTGCGTTATATTTGCCTCCTATTGAGAACAAAAGTTTTTATATCTATTTGTCAAATATTATATTTTATATACATATACACATACAGGATGTTCAATTTTAATTTATTTCTCCGAAAAACTTTTATATTCTTGATTTTTTTTTAAATGTTTCAGACAAAAAAAGTTGTTTGATTTGAAAGAGAACACGTGATTCCGATGTGAGTTATGTCGTTCTTTTCGAGAAATTTTCAAAGCAACTAATTTCTTAAATAAAACTTTATTTTTTTCTTGAGATGAAAGTTATTGATCTCGTCGAGACGTTTTCAAAACACCGCTCAAAATTGTCTTTTGCCGTCCCAAAGATATGAAGCTTCAATGTTCACAAAGGCTCCACAATATGGTTCGTGCAAAAGGCTACATCCTCTTTGCTGCTTTCAAGTTGTCATTGCACAACCCGACTATTTTTCTCATGTCGACCATTTTCACTAGGCTGTAATCCTCCGTAATTAGAAATCTAATGAGATACTGAGCTATGAAATTTTTGCAAAACTAAATGTTGCATGAATTCATAAAATATTCTTAAGTAAATTCTGAAAATATATAAATATACTAACTCGATAATTAAGTACAATTCTTATAGAACTTTAAAGAATGACTTCAAAAAGAAGTAAAATTTTATTCTTTTTAGAATCCTCAGATTTTTTAAATCAATAGTGCTAAATAATAGCTTATAATGAGATATTGATTACAAAGAAAAATTTCACATTGATCCTACTTTTCGTTTCGGAGATAGGCGAGGTCAAAGTTACTAAAAAGTTGGGTGAGAAAAGAGTATCGTATCGTCACAAGTAAATAAATCTACGAAACTGTCTATCGGAACTTACCGATTTTGATGAGATAACTTTGCATATATACTTGTAAAACTACGACAAATAATTGACATATATTTTTTTGTAAAAAAATAAAAAAATATATCAATATTAAAAAAAAATAAATGCCGATATAAAAAAATATATGTCGATTATTTGTCATAGTTTTACAAGTGTGCAAAGTTGTTCCATCAAAATCGGTAAGTTCCGATAGACAGTTTCGTAGATTTATACTTGTGACGTATGTCACGATATCGATACTCTTTTCTCACCCAACTTATAGTAACTTTGATCTCGCTTATCTCCGAAACGAAAAGTGGGATCAATGTGAAATTTTTCTGTGATCAATGTCTCATCATAAGCTATCATTTAGCACACTATTTCGTTTTTTCAAAATTCAAGAACCTCAAAACGAACGATTTTGGAATCATTCTTTGTGTTCTAATATTAAAACACTTGATACATGTACTGAGAAAGCACAAAAATTTTAAATAATTCTCATAGAAATCTTGTTAAATCTCTCGTAATGTCTAAACAAGTTTAGACCAACTATTAAGGTTTTCTTGCATAAAAAACGTAGCTTTGTAAATATTGAAGTTTTATATCTCTGGAACTTGTGTAAAAGATAAATTTTGTAGGGTATTTTGAAAACGTCTCAATGAGACCTACAACTTTTATCTCAAGGAACAAATCAAGTTCTATTTAAGGTATCACCCTCACGCGGGAGAGCGGAGATAGTTCTATCTCACTCCAATTGAGGAAATGCCAACGTCGCTCTTTCTCATACTAATCATAAAATCGCTCGTTTTCTGTGTTATTTTAATTATTACCGAAAAACTGTACGGCACAGGCGTCTGATTTTTCACACATATTTTCTTTATAGTTTAAAGAAGCTGTAGTAATATTTGTAGCCAAATCTGAAA
>NW_018020857.1:171610-185586 GCF_002006095.1 Pseudomyrmex gracilis | reverse complement strand
TAATTTAAAGTATTACGTGTTGTGCGTGTACTTGGCGCACTTTTTTACCTTTTTTTAAAAAGGTAAGTTTTTTTCGGATATAGAGGTACGGTGTGCCTCGCACAGTTCGGGCGCACTGCGCGCGCGTGAACTTGGCGCGAGGCACTACCGTGCCTCTTGATATTCTTACAATATATGAAAAATTCACGGCTATTAGGTATTCTGCGAATTCGCTTTGTTCTCGAGACGATCGACTCACTTTCTAATCTGCTCTGTCTAACGGCTCGCTTGATAACGACTGTCTGTCTGCTCCTATCATAGGCTGTCTCGCGTCAAGATAACAATTCTAAAACTCCGCCCTCGTCAAGAATCGCAAACATCGATCACCGACGACTTTCCGAACGATCGCTCGCATTCAAAATCATAAACAAAATATCGCGCTCAATGTCATGCGGCCCGTCAGCATCCTACATATACATATATAGGTAAAAGTTTTTTTTGCTAGTTGTTTGGTACTCATAATTTAGTGCTCAGAAATAAAAATATTTTCTTAATTTTACTTTTGTTACTATACAGGGTGATTCAGAACAACTCGTTATCCTTGAAAATGCATAGTTTTGACTAAATACTAAGACAACTTTTTATTTGACAAAATATTGTCTGAAGCTTACTTTTTGATTGTTTTTATTAACAAAAATAGGTGACTTACCACGAGTCGGATACAAGAGATAGGCAAGAGCGGCGCAATTTACCGTGAAATGAATTAACAGTGATTCGTGTGATGCACGAATCAAGTGGTACAAATTACGAATGAGTAAATAAATAAGTGAGAGAAAAAGTGAGGAAGAGAGAGAGACAGAGAAACATACGGAAACAGTGTGTAGCAAACAGCTGATCGCGTCAGGCACTACACGTAATCGTCCGCATCTGATAATGAGTTGCGGCAGCCGTGTTTATTTCTTGTATCCAACTTGTGGTAAGTTAACTATTTTTATTAATAACTCGAAAAGTAAAAGTCAGACAAACTTTTGCCAAATAAAACGTTGTCTTAGAATTTAGTCAAGAATATGTATTTTCAAGGATAACGGACGTAAATATTTACAAAAGATCACCACCCTTCGATTTGAATGAGCGTGACATATGTTGTCAAGAACATGTCCTTGAACAATGAGCGAGGACTAAAACTTTTCGATTGTTACTCAGGGACATGTCTTTAACAACATATGGCAAAGCCAAAGTCATCAAGGCTGGGTCCGTTTCTGTAAACACTTACCAAAATATATCTAAAATAATACTTTTTATTCTTAAACAATTGTCCCTCGCATAAAATATTGAATGATGATATAAAAAGAGATGACACCTGACTATACTCCTTAAATTCTGATGCTGCTTGCTAAAATGTTTTTTTTTTTATCAATCACATGTATGATGTGTGCCCTAATCGGCAAATTGTAAAGATATTGCACAAACCTGGCATCATGAATAACGACGATCCTGCAATGATTGCACTAAAATGATTCGCCATAACGCAACAGTTTTGTCGAAAAAAAATTTGGTAAATGATATTTGTCAAAAATTGCGAAAAAGTTATGCATTTCCATAAGTATGTACATAAATTAAGTTGATTTCTTCATATGCAATTATATTTCTCTCTACATATTTTAAACATCACATAGCTAAAAGTTTTTCTCATTTATTGGACAATTTTTTTTGAAATTAATTTTGTAAATATACTGCTAAGATGATTCGCCATATCGTTATTCTTTTGCCAAAATAGTATTTGAAGAGTAATTTTGCAAACAACTACAAATATTTTATAAAAGATCAATGTTTTTACGTCTATTTTCTAAACTATATCTGTATAATTGCAAATTTCAATTTTAGTGCAAGATTTTGTCACATAATTTTGTAAATGTTTTCTTATCAGGGGAAAGTTGCAAATTTTTATTCTCCATCCTGTTCTATTCTCCTTCTTGAGATCGGTCATTTTTATTTTTAAAGTAAAAATTCATCTGATGCTGCTTGTTGTTTCAATGGTGGTTTTCAGTTTTCAATACATATAGTTTTTACATCATTATTTGTTTTACGTTTCTGTTTCTTAAACACGCACAATCGTTTTTCCATTCGCGCGCTATCAAGTTCGATCTCCTTACTCTTACTTCATGATTACTCGCTAATTCGAGTGTATCGAAACGCGCGATATACTTCGAATATCAAATCAACGCGCGCGCGGCAGAGCCATAGACTTATATCAAAGAGAAGCCTGAGAGCGGTCACGACCATAAGAGTTTCTGCGATAGCTTTTTGTGGACATGGTTCTTTTCCGTGCTAAGTTTGTAGACATGGTTCTATTCTGTGCTATGAGAACATTGCATTGAACCATGAACAACGAGAACCGTCGTCACACATTGACATAGGCTACTTTCCTTTTAGGAAACACAGTCGACACAAGTCTACACAAAAGTCATTCTATCTTCGTTCAGTATTCAGTGAGAAACAAAGACAGAATGACTCTCGTGTCGACTTATGTCGACTTTGTTTCCTAAAAGGAAAGCAGCCATAATATGTCTGCACTCTTCCACGAGCGCACACGGACAACGGTCTCGCTTGCGCGCGTATCCCCACCACGTCGGTGTTCTCATAGCACGGAATAGAACCATGTCCACGAAAAGCTATCGCAGAAACTCTTATGGCCGTGGCCGCTCTCAGGCTTCTCTCTGCTTATATAATAGACGGAACATTTATATAACGAAGTTGAAGACAACATTAAAGGACAAAAATAGTGCTAGAGTAGTTGTCTTTCTCTTTTACTTTAATAAGAGCGGGAAGAAACCAATCACCTTAAACGCATAGACATATAAGTCTATTTACACGTAAAGAGCCTTCTACAATAAAATATTAGTACTAAATCAGAAGTCAAAAGCAAGAAATTGACCAATCACAGTCCCATCATAGAAGAATAATCGATTTTGATTAGTCGATTTCTTGCTTTTGACTTCTGATTTATTACTAATATCTTATTGCAAAAGACCCTTAAAAGGCCATTACTTTTGATTTGTGTGCTCGAGAAGTTATAAAGGTTCGAGTCTTGTATGGATATAATTTTTTTCTTCTTTTATTTATGTTTTTAAAGAGAAATAACAACAGTTGGTTACACTAAAGCATAAACAACTGTTGTTACTTAAAGATACCTTACTTTAGAGAACATTTAAGTTAAAACATAGGTTAAATTAAACTCTATAGAAGTGTGACGTAAATTAAATTATAAAAAGGTTTACGAATTGTTAGTGTTAATTGTTAGCGCCTGCCAAGTCTCTCAACAAGTCTCTACATGCTACATGCATGCTATCACACACTTCTCACTATTACTCTCACTCAACTGATTCTCGGACTGCTATTTTCAATGTTCTCGATCACTCACTCGGCCTGCCGCGGCCACCAATCAACTCACTGCTAGAAAAGAAGAGAACTACTCCACGACTATTTCTGTCTTTTTTAACGAAGCTTCAGCTCCTCTTACACAAATGTACCGTTTATTATATAAGTCTATGGCATGCACGTGCCGGCCGAAAGAACACAATAATCAACATTGCCTTTACCGTGAAATCGAAAATCACGCGATCGACCAATTACGAAAAGTCACCCCCCCCCCCTATGTTTTATTTAACCAAGAAGATAAAATTTTCTCTTTAAAAGAAAATAAATCAAACATTTAGATTATAGCTAAAAGAATGTGTTTGTAATACAATTTGACAAAGATTCCGAATGTAGTTTATTTTGTCGCATTTTCTTACCAACAAATCTCTTAAATCTACACGGGAATAACAATATCGCACTTAAAAGTTCAAACAATTTTTCCGATTTTTTTCACAGATCTGAAACATAGATTTACTATATAAAAGAAATATCTTATATACACTACACTGTATATAAAAGTATAGTTGTGCATAAAACAGTGAAAAGACATATGTCAAATACAATATGTTTATTATCATCTATATATGTAGGATACACAGTCGTAAAGTCGTCTGCCTCTACCTTCACACATACGTTTACATCGAGTAAATTCCACTTGCCGTTCGCAACTCTCATGAAATCATTTTATCCTTATTTCTCATCAAAAAGTAAACAAAGATAGATAACGCTTACGAGCGTTGCGAACGGCACGTGGAACTTAAAGAATTGCACGTGGCAAAAGTTTAAACATAGTTGGAAAATCGTAAGCAACTCGACCAATCGCTGGTCAGGATTTCAACTAATGTAAGATAATAATAGTCCGTAATTGGTTGAACTGCTTCCGACCTTACGGTTATGGTTAAAATTTTTTCACGTGCAATGCCCTTACCCATCGTGGTGTGTATTCATTATTTCATAGAAAGGACTGATCTTCAGTTATCCAGAATTTCTTGAAGAGGCGAGAACGCACAAACACGCTCACGAGATACGCTTTCAATCTTGTTTGATTATCAGTTTGCACTTTCTTTTGCAAGATTTATACTTCAATGCATTGAATATCACTATACAAAAAATGGTAAGTCATTAAGCTATTTTTTGTAGAATAAAAATTGCTTCTTATATTTTACGAAAAAATATAAATTTTATATTTAACCAAACACAAACCTGAACATAAAAAATGAAATAACATAAACCTATCATCTCAACAAAGCATATTATACGGTGAATGATTGTGTGGTTAAAAAAGCTTAAAGGTAAATGTAATAGATAAAATACGAGAAAGAAAAAGGAAGAGAGAAAGAGAAAGATCTTCAAAGCCTGCAGTCCACAGGTGGTAGTGGATACAAGAAAGATTTGTGCTTCTAAATTAACGATATAAACTTTTCGATCAATTTTATTTTTGCAATTATCATCAGCCAATTCTACAATGTGCAAAGTAGGAAATATATAAGCTTTTCTTGTTTAAATCTACAAACGTTTAAAAACAACATGAGAAAAATACGCATACAAATATATTAAAAATTTTAAAACATAAACAAAATGAAGCAAAGCCAACTTTACAAAGTAAAGATAAAAGTACTCACGAAACATATGATAACAGTTATAGAAATGTGTAACGTACATTACAATCTCAAAAGACAGTGAGTACATGTCAACAGCCATGTCAAGGAAAGTCACACAAACAATACAAACATGAGTATGCGAAAACAAACGAATGAAATCTTTCTTTCACCAAACATCACCGGTGGACTACAGACTTCGAAATCTTTAATTTATCTATATAGTTAATGTGAATTAAAACTAAGTATATAAGTAAAATTTTTGAACATTAATATCTTTAGGATATAGTAATTGCTATAGAATAATTCTTAGCAAATAATAATTGGTGTATACTGTTACAATGCATTAATAAGTTTTTTTCAATGTTGTACTATTCACCTTATTTCATTTAAAATGTATTAAACACAAATTAAGAAGTTTTCTCAAACGTGATTTTATTAGGTGAATATCGAATTTGTCGAACACACAATCTGCACTCATGTGCTTCTAATTATGTATATCGGATAAAACATACAACAATAACAAATAATGTCGTGTGTGTGATAAAAATAAAGACGCTGTAGCTTATTGTTTGAAAAACACATACCTTTATGCTTAATATTTTATGATCTTCAAAAATTGTTAGTAAAAACTATTCGCAAAAAGAAAGATACATATTTGCATACAATCATATTTGACATTTATGTATTTAAAACAGCAATTAGTAATTCTTTTTTATATAATACTTTTTGTGTTATAATTGTGATTTTAATAACATGTGTTTTTCTTGTTCAAAATTATACGATACTCGTACAAAATTATTTTATAGATACTAACAACACAGATGCTTACAGTTCTTGGAACTATATACCTTTTAAGTGTCAACGAAATTGCTACTTTTGCTGATGAGAATTTTCCTCCGCACTGTATAGAACCGAGGGAATATATTCTGAATATTTCTGTGGAAGTACAAAAAAATTCTCTAATTGTTGATTCTCTTGTTGAATTGAACGTTCAATGTCCACTGCAAAACATAAAAGTTTATTTCGGACGTTACTGCGAACAACCGAAAATTAACATCATGACTGATATTTTTTTTAATTTTCCATTTTTTTCGGAAACAAAAGATTTGCCATTTTTTTCGGACGATCGATTCAAAACCTTGAACATCAGCTTCATTAACCATAATAGAGAACACTTTAGAATACAACAACAAATAGGAAATAAACATAGATTGTGGATATCTGCAAAATATAAGTGCAGTTTAGATAAAGTTATGACGATTTATCCATTTCTTGATAAAACTAAAATAAAAAAGTATGTGTAATTATGTATTAATGCAGAAAATATTTTTTCTTTTATCCTGTTGCAATAGGAGTTATAAAATGTTTAAGGAACAAATTACTAAGAACAACGTTTTCCATTATATAGATATTTGATATTACCGCGTATTCCCGCTGAATGGATATTTCCATATTGGGAAAATCCCGCAACTAAGGCCACCTTTACTATTCAAATTAACCATGACTACATTGATGAAACAGTTCTCTCACATATGCCTGGTGATCGAATTTTTGAAAGAAATAAGTTCTATACTTCATACTACACTTCATTTCCTAGTACATCTGTAATGTCCACTCAATTGGTAGCAATAGCAGTTCTACCTTATGAAAGTGTCATTTTAGTGTTAAGTACAATTTCTGTAAAAAGCAGATTACAAGTAATAAATGACACTACATACGCACGATCTCGAGTTAATGACATCACGAAGTTTATCAGAAACAAATGGAAGGATATCATAGGAACACCATATGTGCAGTATGTAATACTTCCAGTGAACTCTAGCTATTATGAAACTGTAGTAACTACTGGACTTGTTTTTTTTAAGTAAGATACATATCTCAATATTCTAAAATGAGTTTGTGAACAAATTTACACATGTCTACAATAACAATATTCCATTAAAAACATGTAAATGTTTAGAGACGCTGATATTGCATACAATAAAGAAATTGATTCGTTTAGAAGAAAAACAGAAGTAACATGTTTGGTTGCACGCAGTGTGATACAAGAAGCATTCAGTAATTGGTTAATTACACTTAAACAGTCTGATTCTTGGTTTATCGAAGGATTTTTTACATTTTACGGAGTTTATGTAGTCGATCAGGTAATACTTGCATTTGTAAATCTGTAGCTTTTATATCCCGAGAAAAAATAAAAAATCATGTAATCTCATGTAGGATTATATGTAAAGTGGAAGTAATTTTGTATGAGCGTATAATCTTTTATCTAAGTCAAATATGATTTTATGCGATCGCGTAAAATCAGATCCAAAATCTGGCGCGATCTGATTTCATATGATCATATATAAATACATAAAATTATGTCCGATAGTATATGATTTCTTATATTTATATATGATTATATAAAATCAGATCGCGCCAAAATTTGGATCTGATTTTACGCGATCGCATAAAATCATATTTGACTTATGTAAAATCATATTTAACTTATATAAAAGTTCACACGATCATACAAGATTGTATCCGATTCACATATAATCCTATATGATCACATAATTTTCACATAGATATTTAATGCAAACCGAAAGAGAAGAATACTAGTATTGCCGGGAATAAACTATGCGCCCATTCGCGATTCGTGATTCGCAATTCGCGATTATACAAACACACTTTTTGCGTGTATTCGCGTGACTACTACGTAGCTACGTAGCGCATCGCTACGAATTGCGAATCACGAATCGCGAATGCGCGCATAGTTTATTCCCGGCATATGTATTATGTAGTGATTTCAGACATTTTGGTAAAATATGTTATTGTCACATTGCTTTTTTAATGTTTATATTATACACAAAACTTCTTGACTAATGTTAGTAATCATAATTTGCTTATACTAGAAGGATTTCTATACTTGATACCAAAAATTTAGCACTATAACTTTGTATTACTAAGTTCACCTAAATAGAAAGAACGAAGCTAACCTATACATATGCGTATTCATGTAAACTTTTGGTAGATTTACAGTGAGACTTTACTGATGTCGATTGTGGTACAGACACGACGAATGGTTTTTGACTATACACAAGCTTTTATTGAATATGATTTACCACTACAAAAAAATCGACTTTTACACAACGTAACTTTTAGTAAAATGTGGAGAGAAAAAAGTAAGGAAAAACGATATTTACAACTTTTAATTGTGTGCTTAAAAATTTGCGTAACAATATAAAACCTACGTTTATATATCTCATAGATATACGAAGAATAAAAATATACATTATAATGTTTGCGAATACATCATCAAATTATAAATTAGAGTCATCCAATTTTCATTGTATGCATTTATCAACAATTATTTACATAGGTTTTTGATCATAATTGAATAACGTTCACACATTCCGAATTATGTTTTAGTATTCACTATTTTCTATATGATTAATAGCTTATTCCGTAATCCAGATGTACTATACAACTTTATTTTTGATAACGCGATAAAGTTATATAACACGTAAGTATTATACCTTTATATAAAGCAATGATTAAAGAGAGAAAGTGTGGGTTTAAGCATGATTTTATAAGTAAGGTATACAAATCTTCAAATATTTATTACGTTTAATACAATTAAAACCGATATAGTTTCTGTTTTGCTATCTGTTGTCACTTATAGTAGTACATCCAGTGAGACATATAATCTTCAGTCTATTCTCGAGAATGTATGGAGCGATTTAATGTTTGTGCCGGCCATAATTGAAAACATCCGATTAAAGAATGAAGATATAAAAAATGTGATAACTACATGGATAGAACAAACTGGCTATCCCCTGGTACAAGTAAACCGGGACAATGATACACAATCTCTAGAAATTATAGTTCAAGATTGTGTTGCAGTTAAACAAAAGGATCTGTGTGCATATAAATGGTGGATACCTGTAACCTATGTACCAATAGCAAAAAATGTGTCTATTACTAATCATTATAAATATATAGAACCAAACGGAATAAGTAACTTTGTTCCGTATATTAAGGAAGATGATTTTATCATAATCACAGGGCACAATGGTAATACAATAAAAAAAACTTTGTTATATTCTATGTATTCTGTAAATAGTATATTTAATGTTTTTACTAATTTGTTTACTTTACCTAATTTTCTCTATTGTTTTCGTTTTCGATGTTTTTTGTTTATTTTATAAATATTTATGTATAAACAAATTGGTGTAGGATATCGCGTCAACTATGATCGTAAATCTTGGGAAAATATTGCCCTCTTTTTGAAAAGTAAAAAGTCTAAGACTTCGGAAGCGTATAAATTATCTGACGTCTCTTTAGCACAAATTCTCGACGATGCTTTTTATTTTTTAATACAAAATACAAAGTATAACGTATATGCTGCAAAAAGGAATAACATAGACATTTTTTTCAATCTTGCAAGCAATGTAGTTCGCAGAAAGAATTCGTACATAGTGTGGCATTCCATATTTACAACTCTTCAATACATATCAAAGATTTTTCCATTACCGAAAAGGTCAAAGATCAAGGTACATAATTTTCCAGTGCACTAAGAAAGAACAAAAGTAAATAATCCTAATCAACTAAATAAAAGAAACTTTCACTGAACTAGTTTTATAATATACAGTTTAGAAGTTACGTTTCCTTCTGCAGTTGTCTTTGATCACCTGACAAAAAAAACAGTATAAAGTAATTTACAAAAGTAACTAAGAAACTTTATAAAACAATAATTACTAAGCAATGATTCTTAATAAACATGTTTTTAATTTACTAAGGATTTACAGAGTAATCAAAATATATTAATACTCGTTACACTTTGTTTATAGACTAAAGTTGTAAAACTATTGAATATTTTTCTGAAAAATATATTACATAAAAATGTTTCCGAGAATACTGTCAGTAATCAAGTATATCACGAAGTTTTAAAATGGACATGCATTCTTGGTGGCTTACGGTGCAAAGAACATATTAATGCTATATTACAGTGGCATTTAGAAAATCCTGTACAATACAGGTACGATTTTCTATTTCTCGTCTGTATAACGTTACTTTGCTGTTAATATATTATACATAATATTACCGAACTGTTACCTGAGACTTGATACAGTATTATGATTTTGTAAAAACACTAGATACTTGCGAGTAAATTATTTTCTAATCAGTATCACATTTGTTTATATAAAATATATAGATGTATACATTATACTTACATATATTTTTATATAAAGATGTTTGAATAAGACGTCGAAAGGACGCCTTGCTTCTACGATTATAATGTACGATATTGCAACTGTGACATGAGTGTTGATACGTCGTTACGATATCAGAAGAAAAGTAACACAACTTGAATGACAATTGTGTGAGTAGAATTATACATTTTTGTAAGTATTTGCAGACTGTTGCCAAATTGGCAGAACTGGATGTATTGCCAAGGATTGATGTTAAAACTTATAACTGATAAGATGTTGTGGCATAAAATACAGGACATTTACTTGTCACAAGAGAAACACCAACACTTCTTTCATCTTTTCTCTTGTTCTGGACTGAATCAGAGTGTGGAATCTTTTGGTTTTGCACTAAAACATAATTTACTAAAAGAAAGTGATTCCGTTACCATATTTTTTGATATTATTGCAAGACATGTAGAAGATTGTTGTTTACCGAATAGTATAATAAGCAAAACACAAGATAAATATTCAAGGTAAACAAAGTTATCTATATACAATTGTTAAGTTTTGTTTTATATGTACATATTCTCCGATAAAAAAACATTTATTATGTGAAAAAATCTTTTGCATGAAACTTCTGATTTGCAATTATATAGATATATTGTGAGAAAGAAATGTAAAAACATTGATTTTGTATACAATATTTGTAACTGTATGCAAAATTAATTTTTAAATACTTTTCCGGCAAAACAATAATGATATGGCAAACCATCTTAGCAGCATATTTGCACAATTAAATGTAAAAAAAAATTGTTCAATACNTGAGAAAAAAATTTTAGTTATGTCATGTTTAAGTCACGTAGAAATATAATTGCATATGAAGAAATGAAATTACTTTATGTATATGCTTATGAAAATGCATAACGACTTTTTTCTGATTTTTGGCAAATATTAGTTACAAACATTTATTTTGATAAAACTGTTGCGTTATTGCGAATCATCTTGCAATCATTGTCCTTATTCATGATGCCATTTTTGTGCAATATTTTTACAATTTCCCAATTAGAGTTGTATATTTACATATAATCTATTGTACATAATCAGCATTCCAATATTAGATGTATTTAATTGATACATTATTTTTTATGTCATTTTATAAGAATATTGTCATTCTACTAACATATTTTTTGTACTAATTATTTAGTATGTATGCATCATTTGAAAGAAACATAAGCATACTTGCAGTTATGAGTTTTCGTATTAATCACATATATTCAGATGAAGGTCTTGAAAAGGTAACGTTGTGTGAACATAATCGGTTACTTGTACTATAAATGTAAACTATTTCTCTTTTTTATGAATATGTATTAATATGCATGGAAATATTATTATAATTATATTAGTTATCTATATAGCGTAATATACTTAAAGAATATCATGATAATGAGTTTTCCACATTACATTCAATATTAATATCATACGATGGTTTTAGATCACCGACACCGAATTGCTCTTTGTAGAACTGCTAAACCACGATTACACCAAAGACACGGTATATTTTGATTTTGTAAAATATGCGAAATAGTATTTTAATTTTTTTAATCATGATTTTAATAGTATTTAGTTTTGTATCTATGTTTGTTGTTTTTTTGTTTAAATTTAAAATATGTTTATACAAAACTGTTACTTTGGTTTTGTTTGTTACTTTATATAATTTGTGTTCTAAACATTTATGCAAAACTATACAAAATGTATTATGATAAATAAATTTTGTAATTGTTTTTAGGCAATATTCTTGCTGGACGTCATTATAAAAAAAGCTCAATCTCGTCGGAAATTTTTAAGTGCAATGTAGCATTATGACAGTTTTCGTAAAGTTTACGATATACTTAAGTACAAAAGCAAGGAAAACTAAGGTTACTTTTTACAATTTAGTGCAATTTTATTTAAACAAACAGAGCATTTTAGTGCATTTAGTTTAAACCTAGAGTTACTTTTATTTAAAAAGTGTAACCTTATTTTATGACACAAAAATTCTTATTAATTATAATTAAAATCGGAAATATTGTACTGATTTTATTATATTTAATAATGCGAGCAAGATGTTCATAAAATAAAATCAAGTTTTTAATACAATAATTTCTATTACATAACGATATTACGATATATTTAAGTATAGCAACCTGCACGTATATGAATAGAGCATTTGGTAAATACCAAAAAAACACACTAAAATTATATATAAAAGTTAAAACTGTATGTAGAAATAAACCTATATTGAGTTGTATTATAAGATAAACAATAATTATTATTACAGAATTATTACATATAATAAAATGAGCATTTACATAATAAAATTCTTTTGTTACTTTTCATCAAGTTCATATTTCTTTTATTTCAATATCTCTAAAAGCAAGAACATTAAAACATATATACATACATTGTATACATATATGTATGTATATACAGGGTGTCCAACAATTAGTGTAAAATCTCTCGTAGACAGGTAGAAGAAGTAAAACTAAATCGATAAGTCCTATACCATTTTGCTAGATTCGCAATAGTTACCGAAATTTTAATTAATAAAGATCCGCGAATAAGCGTGCATCGGGCTATCTTACGCGCGTAGGACAGCCCGGCGCGCTTCGCACAATTACATTTTAATATGTATATGTTGTAGTATATGCTGTTATAGTAGCTCCTCCCATATGCTGTTACAAGTAACACCGCGCGCGAAGCGCACTGGGCTGTCTTAAGCGAGTAAGACAGCCCGATGCATGCTTATTAGCTGAACTTTGTTAATTAAAATCTCGGTAACTATTGCAAATCTAGCAAAATTGTATAGGACTTATCGACTCAGTTTTACTCCTTCTATTTGTTCACGAGAAGTGTTACATCAATTCTTGGACACCCTGTATATACAGAGTGTCCGTGAAATTTTGACACAGCTGAAGTATGGAGATAGAGTGAGTGAAATTGAATCGAAAAGTTATTTGCCATTTTGCGAAATTCGCAATAGTTAGTGAGATAAGAATTAAAAAATGTGAACCAATGAGCGCGTCGAAAGCGATGGTCCTGATTCTGTAGGCGAGTATGATTGTCAGTATAAGATTAATGGCATACATCTAGCATACATCTGTATTCGGCGGTTTGTAGCGAAGCGAGCACCTTGAAGGAAGATGAGAAGCCTCTGCTCTCCGCGATAAATATTATTATTTTCTTCTATGTAAGTAAAAAGAAGTATTCATTATATGTAGATAACATTTTTCTTTGCTAGCAGTTGTCTGCTGCTCATAATTTATTGCTCAGAAATAAAAATATTATCTCAATTTTACTATTTTTACTATACAAAATGATTCAGAACAACCTGTTATCCTTGAAAATGCGTATTTTTGACTAAATACAAAAGGACAACTTTTTATTTGACAAAATGTTGTCGGAAGCTTATCAAGGCTGGGTCCGTTTTTGTAAACACTTATTAAAATATATCTAAAATAATACTTTTTATTTTTAAACAATTGTCCCTCGCATAAAATATTAAATGATAATATAAAAAGAGATGACACTTGACTATACTCCTTAAATTCTGATGCTGCTTGCTAAAATGTTATTTTCTTATCAATCACGTGTATGATGTATGCCCTAATAGTCAAATTGTGAAGATATTGCACAAAACTGGCATCATGAATAACGACGATCTTGCAATGATTGCACTAAAATGATTTGCCATAACGCAACAGTTTTGTCGAAATTAAATTTGGTAAATAATATTTGTCAAAAATTGAGAAAAAGTCAGTATGCATTT
>NW_018020857.1:134945-170855 GCF_002006095.1 Pseudomyrmex gracilis | reverse complement strand
AGTCCGGGAACTTTCCGGACAAACTGTGTATATATCTCCAATAGGCAAATTGTGAAAATATTGTACAAATATGACATCATGAGTGACGACGATTTCTTGCATTTCTTCATACGCGATCATATTTCTACATATTTTAAACATCACATAGCTGAAATTTTTTTCTCAATTATTGGACAATTTCTTTTTGAAATTAATTTTGCAAATATATTGCTAAGATGATTCGAAATATCGTTATTCTTTTGTTAAAATAGTATTTGAAGAATAATTTTGCAAACAACTACATATATTTTATAAAAGATCAATGTTTTTACATCTATTTTCTAAACTATATCTGTATAATTGCAAATTACAATTTTAGTGCAAGTTTTCGTCACATAATTTTGTAAATGTTTTCCTATCAAGGAAAAGTTGCAAATTTTTATTCTCCATCCTTTTCTGTTCTTCTTCCTGAGGTCGGTCATTTTAATTTTTAAAGTACAGTAAATTCACGCTTGCACACACTCTCACAGAAGCGCAAAATGTATAGTAATTTTAAAATATTTGATATATTAATAGCAGCAAAAATGATCCAAGGAGTTATCACTCACTTGATTACATTCCAATCTGCTCCGTAGTAATATTTGCAACAAGTTTCTGATGCTGTTTGTTGTTTCAATCGTCTTTTTCAGTTTTCAATACATATAGTTTTTACATCATTATGTGTTTTACGTTTCTGGTTCTTAAACACGATAAATTGTGTTCAGCTGCAGCAACGCGTGCAAGTACATTGTTTCTCGCGCGCGCGTATTATAAAAACGCGCACCCTACACCCGCGACGCAATGTTGTCACAAATTCGCCAATTACGCGAGATTTATATATTATAATAATTATTTAGAGTGCGCGACATTTATATGCTATAATAATTATTTGTCACCGCGAACGCCCGGCACTTTACGATTCGCACTTACACAACCGCTATTTGCGCGCGAAACGACAATAACGGCAAGAAATTACGGGAACAAGTTACGGGGACATGGTTCCGACTCCGCGTCGCGCGTCGTCCGCCATAATTGCTCGCTACTAATTCGAGTGTATCGAAACGCGCGATATACTTCGATATATCGAATAATGATATCTTCGAAATATCGAATCGACGCGCTTGCGCGCGCGCGCAAGCAGAGCGCACATAGCACAGAACAGAACCAAATCAAAGATAGTAATTTTATTCACTGAGTTTGTATCTTTCAGATCTTCTCTCTGTGGTGAAAGTGGTTTCTGGTTGTTTCGTTATGGCCATTCTGGCGCTGTCTTGTTGTTCGCTACGAAGCGCAACTAGAAAATTCTCTATTCAATAACCAATTGACGATACATCTCGGTGCTCTTTCTTCTCTGAACGGACCGAACACTTGCTTTACGTACGTGCTATTGGCCTTCCGCCTTCTGGATCAAATCGCTTGACCCTAAGAACAATAATCTACATTCCGGCTAGATCTAGGAAGAGAAGGTTAGGAATGCGGTTCACTGGCCTCGAAGGACAGCGGTGTTGCACCTGACGATGCTTTTGTACAAAAGAATGCATTGTATTTTATTTTATCCAACTCAAGTCTCTCGGTAGTTGGACATCCGGTATGTTTTCTATTTATTTGTGTGCTCTGAGATAAATCGATAAAAAAAAAAAAATATCTGTAAAAAATAGACGAAGATTATTCCCAAGTCTTGGATTTTACACAAAATTTAACGACTGATAATCGTGAAAACTTAAATGCCGAAACGTTTTATAATTTTTTTTGTTATATTAAATTTACGGAATATCGAGTCACGCGACCGCGTGAGAACGTGGCTCGCGAGTGCGACGTGCTGCTGCTGCTGCTGCTGCTGCTACGTGTTTGCATGTGCCCCAACAGTCCAACAGCAGTCGTGTACGTGTGTGTGTGTGTGTGTGTACGTGTGTGCGCGCGCGAGCTCGCTGTGCACTGCTGTGCGAAGGAGTCCGGGAGGTGCGAAGCAAAATTTATATCTGGTAGCAGCCAAGAGGCTTCCCGATGGATTCACGTTCGTCGTGTTTACGCTCGTTGTTTATTATTTTTCTTTCGACAATCGTGCTGGCCTAGAGCTGGCCTTTTCCCTCATCCGGGATCGTCGCGTTCGCATCCCGTTTCTAACCTAAAGATCCGTCATCTTTGTGATACGAGACAGATACCTGCACCCGAAACGAGATGAATGTCATGATCTTTTGATAGAAACAACGCGTCTCGTCGTTGACAAGCGCGCACGTACGGGACTTTCTTTTATCTTCCTCGGCTTAACATCGCCCGTAGGCTTGTGGGAGACACAAAGAGACGATCCCCCCGACCACCTGGGAAAACGGCATTTCGTCCTAAGTATATATAGAGACTCGTTTTCACCTTATGCGGCATGTCTCGTAAAGTTGCACGCGCGGCAACGTGGGGTGTGGCTGCGAAGAGTTTCTTGGTTCTTAGCAATATTTTCGGCTGCGTGATCGTGTCTTAAGCGCAACACGCACGGCGCAGACACGGTTCAAGGTTAGGTAAATCCTCGCTGCGATAACGATAATCGTTATCTCGTGGAGTTTAACCTAGACTGTTGCATGAATGTTGGTTGAATTTGTTTTTCCTATTCCTTCTTTTTTCCGATAATTTTTCTTTTCAGTTTACGCGTGAGATTTCTCAACAGGCGACGAAGCAGCGACACCCCGCTGTTTTTTTTTTCAGTAGACTCGCGCGTTTGTTGAAATTGTCACTTATTTGCATATATCACTTTTATGTACAAGACGTGCGTGGCAGATAAAAGATCAGTAAAAAAAAAGTGTTCGTTTGTACATACATGAATTATTAATGATCATTTTGTTCCTTTTGTTTAGGTTACAGTTACTATACTTATAAACCCTAATACTACTACTGCGTATAGTAATGTCTGTCCCTCCTTCATCCTCCAACAATATATCTGACAATAATAAACTAGGCGGTGCCAGTCCTAGTCCGATCGAGGGTATTGAGGGATTGCCAGGACCAAGTTCTTTGGATCCTATGCATTCAGTTTTACCACAAGATGAAGAATCTGAGGATTATGGAGATGACGAGGATGAGGATGAGGACGAGACCAGTGAAGGAGAAAGTGAAGTAAGTCATCAGCAACTAGTGACAATCTCTTGTATTTTATTTACATCTTCGTTATAGAATAAATTGCAAAACTTAACTGCAAGTTCGGTATTGTTCTTGTGATTAATGCTTTTTAATGTTGTTAGATTAGTGACAGTGGATTATTCTGTGATACGGAGTGTACAGCAGAGGTGGAGAGTAACAATTGTCAATCACCAGTATCACAGTCTCAAGCGGTCTTCTTTGAACAAGGTCAGAGTCCAGTGTCGCATAACTGCGTGCCATCCGATGTTATTCAGTCTCAAAGAAAGCGAAAGAGTGAAACAGAGTATTGCTTGCCGTGTAAAAAACTCAATCCAGAAGAAAAACCTCACACAATGTAAGTATCATTTTTTTTATCTTGTGGAGACTATATTTATATGATACTTTAATATTTTTCTTTTTTTGTTTTTCAGAGTTGCAAGAAAGCTAGATGATAAAAGCAAACATGTAAGAAGTGTCATTCCTACTAAGGACAATCCTCCACCTGAAATGAGTAGTTGGCTTTTGCAATTTCAGGTATATTATAATTTAATATATTCTTATTAAATTTTATTTAATATTCTTATTAAAAAATAATAAAAATAAACGAGAAAACTGCAGTTGCTATAAAATTTAAACAAATCATGAAGATAATGGAAATAAATTTGTGTTGTTGCAGAGGTGGTCAAACGCAGAGAGAATGTTGGCGATAGATGAATTAATAGAAAGATGTGAGCCTACGCAAGTGCGTCATATGATGCAGGTGATAGAGCCGCAGTTTCAGAGAGACTTCATATCTCTACTTCCAAAAGAGTTGGCATTGTCAGTGTTGGCCTTCCTGGAACCGAAGGATCTTCTGCGAGCGGCGCAGACTTGTCGGAATTGGCGGTTTTTAGCCGATGACAATCTTCTGTGGAAGGAAAAATGCAAAGCGGCCGGTATAGAAGATCTAAAAGACCTGCCACCGCCGAAACGGAAAAACTGTCGAAGTGGTAGTAATTATAGTTCGTCGCCGTGGAAACAAGCTTATATGCGACAACACAATATTAAGATGAACTGGCGAATGAAACCGATTCGCGAGCCAAAAGTGTTGAAGGGTCACGATGACCATGTAATTACATGTCTACAATTTTCGGGCAATCGGATAGTTAGTGGTTCGGATGACAATACCCTCAAAGTGTGGTCTGCCGTTTCGGGCAAGGTAATTTAAGCGGCAATTGGTCCGCGAAAATAGAAGGCCGAGACTGCCGCACGCAACTGTGTCACACGTTTTTCTCGATGTTTCAGTGTCTACGAACATTAGTCGGGCATACCGGAGGTGTGTGGTCCTCTCAAATGTCTGGCACCATTGTTATCAGTGGTAGTACAGATCGTACTTTAAAAGTATGGAATGCAGAGACCGGACAGTGCATTCATACATTATACGGTCATACTTCAACAGTGAGATGCATGCATCTCCACGGTAACAAGGTCGTGAGTGGTAGCAGGGACGCTACGCTAAGAGTGTGGCAAATAGATACAGGAGAGTGCTTGCATGTGCTCGTGGGACATCTAGCAGCAGTCAGATGTGTGCAATACGACGGTAGATTGGTAGTCAGTGGTGCTTACGACTACCTAGTAAAAGTTTGGAATCCGGAGCGCGAGGAGTGCCTTCATACCTTACACGGACATACCAATCGCGTTTATTCTCTCCAGGTAAAGAAATGTAATTTGTGTGTTTTATCTATCTAAATGTCAGCTTTTTGTTCTCATTATTGACAACCGTCTGTTTGCTGTTTCATCTCGTTAGTTTGACGGTGTGCACGTTGTTAGCGGATCGTTGGACACGAGTATAAGAGTATGGGAAGTAGAAACCGGTGCTTGTAGACATACTCTTATGGGTCATCAGTCGCTCACCTCGGGAATGGAATTGCGCAATAATATTTTAGTATCCGGCAATGCTGATTCCACCGTTAAAGTATGGGACATCGTTAGCGGTCACTGCCTTCAAACTCTTTCCGGTCCGAACAAACATCAGTCCGCGGTTACTTGCCTTCAGTTCAATAGCCATTTTGTGATCACGTCCTCCGACGATGGTACTGTAAAACTCTGGGATGTTAACACTGGTTTGTATCTTTCTCTACGTTTTCTAAATCGTTTTCTAAATCGTTTTGTTTAGAATCTTCAAATCTTATATATGTGCATTGCTCGTCAAACAACAAACTTTTGCATCGTGTTTGCAGGTGATTTTATTAGGAATCTAATTGCACTAGAAAGCGGGGGTAGCGGCGGTGTCGTGTGGCGGATCAGAGCGAGTGATACGAAACTAGTGTGTGCAGTAGGTAGTCGTAACGGTACCGAGGAGACGAAACTGCTTGTCCTCGATTTCGACGTTGAGGTAAAATAGTGTGCTCCACAAATACGCGTGGACTCTATCGCCCTCTTTGTACGACTTCTCTGTACATATTTTCAATTAAGTAGTCTAACGCAACGCTGTACAATGATTCATGTATTATCATGGTGTGATTGTGATAAGACTGTACGCGTCGTAAAAATCGGGTGAAGTTATCGCGAAATGGGGATAGAGCACGGGACGGAACATGGGAATTGAAGCGAGTGATCTGTAGATGGATCGTTATACATTATATATATATATATATATACATATATATATAATGTATATATATATACACACGTACACACATACACAATATATATAAAAAAGTGTCCGTCGAAAAAAATTATAAAAGTAAATCGTTTTGTTAAAACGACGTGACGCGTCTCTGTGGTGTGTACAAAACGTGAAATTTATAAGACTCATAAACTTATGGGGAAAGAAGGGAACGGGAAAATAAAACGAGGAGCTTATCAGTGTACTTCTGACTTTTCGCTGTTGTAAACAAGATTCAGTAGAATCAAACAAGAATACAAAAGTAAAAACAAAACAACATACCTAAAAAACAAAAAAACAAAAAAAAAACAGATTCATTGTAAATATAACGGGTTTATTGTGTGGGCATTTAGGAGCATTTGTCAACGATGGCAGACGAAAACGAGGCGACTGAGACGTAAACTACTTCGAGGCAAAATGACATTATTTGAAGAATCTCATACTCTCCCTGGAGCAAACGAGAAAATCGACGACAATTCCGACACATCACATTAGGTCTCAAAAGACTCTTGATATAAGATCAATTGATCTTGATGTAAAATCCAGATCTTAATATGGGATAAAGAGAATTGGATCAGTTGATCTTTATATAAGATCAATAAGATAACATTCAAGTGTTTTCTCTCTTTATATATACTTATATATATACATATATATATCTTTTGCCAACGCTGATTTGTTTCTTTTCCGCAATAATAAATACATATGTGCGCAGCCCTCACATCACTCAGCATATGCAGCTCAACTTCTTCGCGCGAACTTGGGGCAGCGTTTCCTGGCAAAAGGGCAATTGGAAAACAGACCCTTTTTTTTTTTTTTTTTTTTTTTTTTTATCCCTCTCGAACTTTCTGACTGACTTATATCAGGAGTCTACCGTATACAGACTTTTTTTTTTATGAAAAATTCTCAAACTTGTTTGTATAAATAATGACATTGCATAATTTTATCGGACAAATCGATTAATCATTGAATTACTTTCTGTCAAATTAGCTTCGATCTATTTCCTGATGAAGTAACTTTAGGTTTTACTTGCCTGTATAATCATCGATCTGGTTAAAGACAAATATTTTTATAAGATGTTTACAAGCTGATATTTTCATATTATTAACATTTTACTCGAAGAAAGAGCGCGAAGATATCGGCAATCGAATACGACGATAATTCGAATCAGATTTAATCTTTTTTTTATTCGTAATAAAAAAAACTTGTTTACAAGTGTTGCATGTGTGTGTTTTTTCTGTCGTGGTGCAATATAAAATTTAAAAAAAGAAAAAAAATTAACTTGTTCACGTGCAATACAGATTTTACAGATAAACGATGAACAACAGTAACAGTTTTGCACAGAATTAGAACAAAACATTTATTATTTTCATTAATTGGGAACTCCTGGGCGTTTCTGCAGCTATATTTATGCCTTTATTAATGAAGTTGCATTAATGAACGTCTCAATGAAATATGTACAGTAGTATATATGTATAGTAGGGAGCACCATATCGTGCGGGTCCAGGGGAAATATTTTTCGGGAATTTCTTTGGATGCTCTATACTATCGCGCGCCATTCTTCTTCGGTCTCCGCCAACGGTCCGAAATCGAAGGAGAAGAGCGCGCAGTAATAGGAGCAGCTAAAGAAGAAATTTCCGAGAAATACTTCCCCTGGAGCCGCACGATACGGTGCTCCCTGCTGTAACTTCACGTATAAACGCCCATGTATGTATGAATTTTTGTTTTGCGTTTTAGATCGAGATAAAGAAGTTTTTTTTATCTGATATTTGACGCTTTCGCGGTGTATTGTATTAACTGATACTGGTATCAGGCTGCTCTTGAAACCCTGATGAAGTGAGTTGAAATGTTCACGAAACGTCGGTATAAAAATGACATTAAAATCGCGATTCAAACCCGAAAAACATCGTCGAAGTTTCTCTTATGCCATCGCATTTGAAAACTTAAATTGGTAAAATAAAAATGGCTTTTTAAAAATCTTTTTTTTGTTATATAAATTTACTCTATGTTCAAAGATTTATAGACGTTTACGAACCTATAAATCGAAAAAAGAAGATTTTTGATAAATTAGTATCAATTTAAACTTTCGAATTATGCTGATAGTAAAAAAAAAAAACTATTCAATGTAAGTTGCAAAACAAAAACTCACGCAAAAGTTTCTCACATCACAATTCAAATATGGCTGCAGAAATGTCTAGGAGTCTTAAAAAAAAAAACAATTTTGATCTCACTCTAAGACTGATATTCTCGTGTATATAGTTAGATCTTGTATTTAAGATTGTCTTAAATTCAGCTTCAGATGAATCCGTAAATCCAACGAAAGGAATGGCATCTTAACATAAACTTAAAATGATCGTAAATATAAGATCGGATATTATGTGAGTATCGGCCTGACTGGTGAGCAACTTGAGACTTTCTTAAAAGGAGAATATTTGTATTAGCCAGATCTTTCCATTTAGCACGAATTATACGACGAAGACTTAGATCACGACAGCGATTGTCGATGATGTGTATTTTATATGGATTCTACTGAATCACATGTCATGAATGGCATTATCTGCGTAATGCAATTTGTGCAAATGCATCTTTTTATTATTGGACCTAGGTTAGACTAGGTGTCGTGTTTATTTGTATATTGCTCAATAGTTTATATTATAAGAATGTGTTACCTGTTGTATCATTTCTTTTTTTTATATATAAGAAATAGAAAAAGATGTTGCCGCATATTTTAGATTGTTTTTTTTTTTTTTTTTTTTTATTACAAATTACTGTACACACGTTCTTGTGCTAAGAAACATATTTTGTACAAAATAAATGTTCGATTTCGACCTCTTTCTACATAAATTGTGAATAATGTCTCATTTATATTACGTCAGAGTGTCTGCTGTCTGAAAAATCCTGAAATTCTTTGAGAAATTTTGTTGACAATTTTTTCGAGAACTGATAAATGCAATTGAATTTGTTCAATTGGTTTTTTGAATAAATTTTTTCGCGATCTGGCATTTGAAAACTTTTTTCTTTGTGAGGAAAAAGAAGCAAAGAAAAAAGTTTGATCTTTTTTTTACGCAATTTGATTTATCCAACAAATTCTTTGAGTGTTTTTTTTTTTTACCTGACTTACACATTTCAAGATTTTTTACTATGTTTCAACAAAAATCACATGTGTACAACTCTCACATGCTATTTCCAACAAAACGTTTTTTTCTTGAAGATAATCTTGCTTTATGACGTATTTGCTGCCACATCTGCAGGGATAGAATGTATCTTGACAGGAAGACTTCACGTCGAGATCAATGATTGACAAACGCGCGTAGACGGGTTTGTCTTCTTCTTCAAAGTTTTCTTGCTTGCACTTTGCGTCATATTCCTTTTTTCTATGCAGATCTCCTAATATTTGCCAAGCTTTGCAAACTTCAAAATACTCGCGAGGGTCAGCAGAATTGATATTGACATTCTTATCAGGATGAAACTGCAACAAGCGCTGGTGATAAGCACGTTTGATTTCCTCGTGTGTAGAGTCTTTGCTGCAGCCAAGCACCTCGTAACAATCCATTTGTTTCTTTTGTCGCAACACCTTTTGTCTCTAGATCTAAATTTTTTTTATCTCATTGAGAGTCTTGCACGTTGTAACACATTGTTCTGCTGAACGAAGATTTTGACTACGATATGCCTGAAGAAAGGTTTGTGTGCGTTTTATTTCAGTAAGTAATCAATAAATTCGGAAAGTTTAAAATTTTTTTTTATCACATGTACTATTTTGACTCACCTCGATCAGTTGAATTAAGAAAACTCAAGTGCCAATTTTTGACCAACATAACCTATACTACACTGCGCAAATGTCAGCAAGTGTGTGACACGAGTCGCACCGGCTAGTCGTTTTGCAGCTCGCACAGTAGATATCTATATAGATATCGATTCCGTAATTTTCTACACACATTATAACTTTCTCTAACGCAGTTTACGTTATTTCGTAAAGTGAGTAAATTAATTATTAATAAAATAAATTATTAATAAATTTGATATTTGATGCTTTCGCGGTGTGTAGTATTAACATACAAAGATATTTTTTCGGGTTTGAACCGCGTTAGTGTCATTTTTATACCGACGTTTCGTAAACATTACAGCTCACTTCATCAGGGTTTGAAGAGCAGCCTGATACAGTATCAGGCTGCTGATACGAAACGTCGGTATAAAAATGACACTAACGCGGTTCAAACCCGAAAAAACATCTTTGTATGTTAATTATTAATAAAAATTAATACTGAGATTTGGAATACGTGATTCTCAGCTTCTTTTTCTTCTCGTCTCTTCCAATAACAGAGAAAATTTGTTACGATCGTAGGTGAAAAGAGATATTTGCGTGTAGTTAAAATGAATTATTGAAGGTACTTTTATTCACACATCAAAATTAGTCAAAAGCTATACACTTATTTATCACCGATTGCACTTATGAGTCATATTTATAAGTAAACGAGAAAGGAACAACAATAGAAGTGTACTTTCTTGTCATTTTTTTTTTTTTTTTTTTACATTCAGTAGTAGAGATCTTCATCAATGGTTGCGATAAACGTTAAATCCTGAAAACTGCCAACGCCTCTCCATATTTGCACCGATACCGAACAGCTCTTGTTTGAACACCTGTGGGAAACGCTGCATCAGAACTTCGACTTCGTTCGGTTTGATGCCGGGTTCCATTTTCTGCAAATAGGACCACAAATAGTCCACGCTCGCACCGAACGGATGAATGTGTAGAAACGTCGCTATAAGTCCTGTAATATTTCGTCATCATTAATTATAATTAAACACATCTCATGAAACAAATCACATAAAGAGTGTCTCAAATTAATTTATCTTTTCTCCGTTGCGGTACAATTATCTCATCAGAGACAACAGATATATTTACCAATGAGCTTGGCATCTTTCTGAGTAACTTGCACAAAGTTGGCGGTAAGGATGTGCTGCTTTGGCGTACGCGGCTCCTCGCTTATGTCGTCGTCTTTGTCGAGGGTGATGATTTCGCTCTCTCTGGGCTCGTCTTTCTTTGTAGCGTTCAACTTGATCGTCAAATCCTTAATCTTCTGATCGTCCTGCGCCAGCTGCTTGCGCGATTGCATCAGCTGCTCTTGCATTCCCTTCAACGTCTGTTGCAACATCTTCATTTGCTTCTCCTTCGCCTCCAACTCCGCTTTCGTTTCTGACTTCAGAAGATCCACCTGACGGAAATTTGAAAAATTTTTTTCAAATTTCACGTGTCAAAGCTTCGCCAACGTCGCTAGATCGGTTCGCGAGTGTTTAATACACACCTCATTTTTGTACGCTTCCAGTTGACATCTCAGACTGTCGTTCTCCTCTTTCAGAGTTTGCAGTTTTTCAACATCTTCAGTACCGTCCGTTTGATTGCGCGTTTTTTTACGTTGCGGTTCCTCTTCCGAATCCGACACGTCCATCTCACCCTCGCCCTCGATCAGACTGTCTTCCAATTGCACCGCTTTTATTTCCTGCCGTATCACGAACAACGATAAATCACAAAGTGATCAGAAAAAGGTGAATGTCGTTTTCTCACACAAATGCATGCAAAGTATGTAATAATTTTCTATATATATGTATCTGTCGTTAAAATAAATTTTGTATTTGAATACAATCCCTAAATGTGACCGTGAATCTATCGTTTCGAATGTACAGCACTGGTTTTTCTTCTTATTTACACGCGGTTTGTTTTTTGTTTTTGTAAATTTCTGTAATTCAGAGTCGAAGTGCTATAGTCGCGCGCGATTGTGTGTGTCGCACACACAGTTTTCCATTGTTGTGAAAAATATTTTACGGGATTTTTGCTCGCCTTTTTTTTATTTTTTTTTTTTTATTTTTTTCAAGAACACTTTTGGGCTTACCTGAGAACGTAAGTGGTAGATGTGCAGCTCTGAAGTACAGAAATCATACTCGTACTTGTTTGGGAAAATTAAGGCAAATCCATGCTCGAGGAAAAAGGAGGTGGTGGTGATTGCTTTTCGAGGTTTTTTTTTTTTTTTTCGAAAAAGCGCTCATATGTCGTTTATTACCTTCTGTTCCACATGTAGTTGTTCTTAATGTTGTGCGTGTTGCCGACAGGATTTAATCTGCCATACACCCTGTCGGCGACGGCATTCCACGGAAAAAGGAATCGAATTGTAACGCACGAAGGTAAGCGTGTGTCTGACCGTTTTCTCATTATCTGCAGGCGGTTTGATTGCTTCTTCAATTGTTCACTTACCTGTGATATCTTAGAATAATGCAAAATATTGCAATTTTGCGAAACGAGCGTGTTACAGGAGGTGTCGTGCAAAAAAGGCGCGGAGGAGAGAAGAAAAAACAAATTTATAGATAATTTGCGATCAGAGGACAAGGACAATCCGCGATCGCTTTTTTTTGTTTTTTTTTGTTTTTAAGTTACACGAGAGAGAAAGAAGTAACCAAGAGAAGACACGCTGTATTCAGCATGTGAGAGTGCATTTACATACATACCGAAGATTGCTTCTTCCACATTTCGATGTTCTTCCGTTGCGCCTTAGTGAAGTGATCCCAGACCTTCTTGTGGCTCGCCGCAGTAAAGACTCGTTCGATCTGACTGACTGTTGATGACATGGTCGCATGTTGCATACAAAGAAAACACAACAAATCCTCCGTTGTATACCTTTTGCTTGAAACTCTAAGCTCGGTAGTTTGGTCTATGCTTTTCTCTACTTTTTTACACTCGCGTACACTCGTCATGTTAAACAACGTTTAGCGTTATTGTGACATTCCTTGTCGGGAAACAGTATCTCTCTCTCTCTCTCTCTCTCTCTCTCTTTCTTCTTTTACTAAATCAGAGTGTGTACCGGTTATACGTATGTACAAGCTACAAATAAATCTCACGAGGAGTCTCACATAGATTGTGCCGAGACAGTGTCAGAGCGCATCTAAATCTAAACGTAAAAAGTTGCTTTCACCAAACATTCTGCTCTCATTGTTCGCCCGTCCACCTTAATTGCGGATAATGTAATTCCGAGAACTTGCAATTCCGCGGACCTCCGATGCTAAGGACTATTTCGCACGTTGTTTCGCGCAAATTGATCTTAGCGCGCGCTTATACTACGATATTTGTGTGTGCGTTACGACCATTTCGCAGAGATTTTCGGAAGATCGGAAAATGCGATTTGATCACACGCGAGATAGTCACTTAACAACGAACGTCCGGATCCATCACCCTTAACCCTTAGCATTGCCAGGCATGCAACTTTCCAAGTACAGTCTATATAATTCTATGAGATATTGCGAGAAACCGCTCTCTCTCTCTCACGTTCACCCGGTTTTCTTGGCTCCTAAATCCGAGAAGATAGGATTTTTCACCCACCTTATCCTCGCCTACAATCTGATCCTTCCTACCGAGCCGCCTCCAATTGTGCACTGACCACAAACAGAATTCGTACGACGAGCTCTCGCTATGATACACGGATGAGACGATCGCTTAAAAGTTAAATGACGAGATGCTCGTCGTGTAGTGAAATATCAAGTTTTTTTTTTTGTTTTTGTTTGTTTTTTTTTTTTTTAATTTTACGTCACAAGCATATCACTGAATATACGCAAAATATCGACATTTCTCGAGATGTCATACGTCGACAAGCTTTTAAAAGTTCGATTTGAATTTTGTACCTGATTACAATCACAGCCTTTGTCTTGTCACCTTAAATGTCAATGTGAACATCGTTACTTTTAATTAAATATATCACGTGTATAACGACGATTTTGTTTAACGTACCTTCGTGACTGGGATAAGAAAAATCTCTGCGTTTTTTTATCACGAACACGAAAAACACGTGGCGTGTAAAGAGATTCGTCGTCAACACAACAAAATGCGAACGATAATGCGAATTGAACGCCGCCACATTGTCATTCCTCGCACGGATTACGTTCGAGTGATGAATAATTACGATTTTTTTTTTTTTTTTTTTGTTTTGTTTTGTTTTGTTGCGTTTGCTTTATCCAAATAAAGGAGAAGAGATGATTTCTTCGAATTGTGTTGTTGGACCTACTTTTTTATGCCAGGGTGAACTTACCAGCCAATGCGGTATGTTTGTGTGCGCGTGCATATTTTTCTTAACGCACACGAAATATGTATGATAATACGGAGCTAGAGAGAAGAGAAAAAAACAAAGTGCGTATACGTACATTGTATGAGAAGTCCCTGCATTCTTCCTTTCATCAGTTCCTTGGCCTTTTGAAGCTCCTCCTCGTACGAGGCTTTCTCCGTCAGAAGTCGTCGTACGTGCGAATTGGTCGATTGTATCATAGAATAGAAGGTATTGGCGTTGCGTTTCGTGCAGTCCCCTCGCTCTAACCACGTTACAACAACCTGAGACAATTATTTGAACATTGTGAAAATTCTAGAGAAAATTCTGCTCGAATATTTTTGGCAAGATAAATTTATATTCGGACAATATACTCACTTGTACTGCTATCATAAACGTGTCGTCTTGTTTAATTTTCTCACAGATGTTTGACGCTTCGTGATCGGTGTAGTGGACCACCGGGGGCGGACTCGACGGTGGTCTTTGTCTTTCCTTTTCCACCCTCTCTCTATGACGTTGTTCTCTCTGCAGCTGTCGTTGTTTGCACTCCCATTCGTATTGATCATCTCTAGCCTATATATAAAAAATTATCCAAACAATTAATATTCAAGAAAAATAGGCGAAGTTTTTTTTTTTTTTTTTAATTAAATAATCAAACTTTCAACAAACCTGAGCAAAGTCCACATGAAGTCTACCGGTGTTCGCGGATTCTCCGCTTTGTCCTATTTTTACTCTATAACCGGACAAATAAATAGCCGCGTCGACGCTCGCTTCCAAAAGAAATCGTATATGGCAAAAGTTTTTCTTAGAAAGACGCAGAGTACTTATTTCCCCACAACGTTCGAATATCTCCTGTATTATAGTTTCCGTGATATTTTCGGGCAGACCTGCGCAACAAAATAAAAAAATAAAAAAAAAAAAATATTACACAACCATGAGAAATTCGAAGTTGATTGGCTTAATATAACACTCGACTGTCAAAAATTTACCTCCGACAAAGATCGTTCTACATCCTGGTGGTCGCTCTCGCGTGGTGGGCGGCGGTGCGTTCGGATTCGGCGGAAACAACACGCAGCTCTTGCAGTGTATGATCTCCTTGGTATTCTGAGGTGGTGTGGGCGGCGGCGGTAAACTCGCGGTCATTATCTGCGCCGCGTCCGACATAATTTGTTCAGCGCCAAGTATCTGGGCGTTTATCATGCCGTCGTGCGACATCATGCTCACACTCATCGGATTGTAACCGTGCGTGTGGCTCATGTGCGGACCCAACGTCATTTCGCCCATCATAGGACCCATCGGTCCCATCGGGCTCATCCCCATCATGGGATAACCCACTCCCATTCCCCATACGCTCGCGGCAGATTCCATTTGCGTGCCTATACTCGAAATGTTGCTCGTATTTGTGGTGGATAAGACTTCGTTGTTTTTGGAACTGTTTGGGAGGTTGTTGCTATTTTTGGAAGAATTCGCGTTATTCCTCTCGTCTCCTCTCCGATCGTCCCTTCTGTCTCGATCGCTTCTGTCGTCTCTTCTGTCTCGGTCTCGATCGCGCCTATCGTTACGGTCGCTTCTTGACCTTTTCATGTCAGATAACATACAAAGCTATAACTAGATTTACATTTATGTGACTTGATAAAAGATGATGATATACCGATGTGAAAGAAAACTTACTTGTTTTTTTATTCCAAAAAAGAAGAAAAAAAAGAATTGAAGAAAAAAAATTAGTACCTTCTGCTGTCTCTCGTGTCACGATTGTCTCTATTTTCCCGATCTCTCTTGTTGTCACTCTTGTCGCTCTTTCTGTCGTTATTGTCGTCTGTAGTTTCCCGTATCACCGGTGGCTGATTCTTATTCGTACTGAACTCGAGAGGCGAGTCGTTCATTCCGGGCAGTGGCAAGGGTGGCGGCAACGGTGGAAAACCTTGACCAGTAAGTTCCATGAAGCTCTGCGGTCCAGCTATGGGACCCAGAGGACCCATAGGTCCCATACCTGCGAGTCGTGCGTTACATGATAAAAATCAACTCGGCTCAAGTAACGTTTTCTCGATAGCAATTAGACTGAAAAGCAAAAGTAATCAAAGAGAGATTAAAATCAATTCTTACCCATAGGCGGCATGGTGGTTGCCGGAACTCCAGGAAAGTTATAAGCCATTTTCCTGACGGGATAACCTTCCTCCGGCCTGTCAGGAAGGACAAGAGTTGAGATTGACGGGAGAAAACACACTGCACTGAAGTCAAACACTCTGTTGTTCGTTGTCGTCGTCTGCCGCGGTCACAGAGATGGCGGAGGCGGGTACAGGGTGGCTATAATCGAATGCAATTAGAGCGCAAAGCAAGAGAGTCGCACGTGTACGATAGATGACACCACTGGCGTTCTGCATCGCCCGCATTCATCCTGTGCGATGCAGATGCGCTACTGTCATCAAAGTGTTGGCGTTTACATGCAATTGTACATGTCAACAGTATGCATATCTAGATGTCAATTCTCTCTCTCTCACTCTCTCTCTCTCTCTCTCTTTTTCTCTCTCTCGTGCATCGCGTGTTACACATTGTTAGTTAAAAAAAATTACCTACCAAAAATTAAACCGAGATAAACGTAATTGAGGGAACGAAGTAGAGAAAAAGTTGAAATGTCCGTCTTCTCTCAGAATGCGCTTATGTCAAGCGATTTCAACTTGATAAAGGTACGTATTTTTGCTGTCTCACAGATACGTGCGATACGAGATATATCTCACAAGTATGTTTGCTTAAGTACGAAATCTGCATACAAGAAAGTGATAAAGTGCAAAAATAACAATGATATACGCATCTTGATATCTGTGCAAACACATCGGATGAACATATGTTACGTTAATTAAAACGATTTGATAACGTGACTTTAATAAGACGGAATGTGTGTACGAAAAGTGTGTGAGAAAATTATTGTAAATTTGCATAACATTACCGCGTGATGTGAGAATTTTTATATACACTCATGTGAGTAAAATTATTAACCACACACATGTGACAATAGGTTAGGTTAGGGTTAGGTTATGTCAGGTGTACACTTGTGTTCTTGTGTAATATTTGTATCATTTTTCAGATAATTTATAGAAAAGTTATAGAAGATTGTGATATCTGATAAGAACTTTGAAGAGTTTTCTAATTTACAATTTATTGATCTAATTACACTTTACTGTCAATTTTATTGTCAGGAATCCAATTGTAAAATTTTTTTCTAAAAATATTGCATACAGAGAAAAAATTATATAGCACACTTTAAATTTATTGTTACTTATAGACAGACTGTATAAATTATTGTACATACACAGAGAAGTCAAAATCAAAAAAGAAAAACAAAACAACCAAAAAATCATTTTCACACTCAAAAGCCTAAAAGTATAAAGTGTCATATTACTTTATTTAATCAATCATAACATTCAATAATACATAATTTAACTGATAAATGTGTATTCTGTGTTTAAATTTTTACATAAGGACATGCGTTTTGTTATGTTGCGATATACACTCGATGGTAGGTAATAGCTAATTGTTTTTTTTTTGTTTTTTTGTTTTTTTTTTCCACAATATCGTAGGCAACTATGTTGTGTAGAATTGTGTAGAGTTTTGACAAGATTCGAAACATCTCAACGCTTCCCTTTTTTTTTTTTTTTTTTTTGTAATTTACATACGTAACACAAACAAGACTCGAGTAGCTTATGTGCGATTAGTATTTACATGAATTTGTTATTTGCGCGCGCGCACTGCATTCTAATAGGATAATTTTTACTTTTTTGTCCGTATACTTTTTTGTTTCGTCAATTCGTCAATGGCAAAAATTCCTTTCTTTTCGTTTATATAAAGAACCGGTATTTATGGTTTGGAAACGTGCCGCCTTGAATTACGATGTAACTTACAAAGTTAATGAATAATGTTACACACACACACGTTTCGAATCCCATTGCAATTAAGAGTCAAATGGTTTGGTTGCGCATCATCGCATTCATTCATCCAAATAACATATGTACATAGTATATATTCCCCGAGAGACCCGATTCTCCATCCCCTATACCCCGTTCCCCAACGTAAAGTGAACAGATTAAGGCTCCAGCAGACTATAGGCTACGTCCTACAATGTACAATGTATTTTATGTACTTTGTTAGTTTTCCATTTTGTTATTTTTTTTCTTTTGCATACAATGTCTGGCTGTGTAATGTGTGTAGTAAGCGATAGCACCAAGAGACGCTTTCCCAACGCTTTCCGCTTTTGTGAATGACTCTCGCAAGTCTTTGACTAAATGTAAAAACGAATGATTGAATTTAGAAGACAGAGTTGCGCAATGATTAACATTTATTTTTATTTATTTTATTTTATTTTTTTTTTTTTATTTCAGTAGTTCATTAAACTTTGCAACGTATCCATTATATATATATACAACATATATATATAATAGACATACTTATATTTATAAAACAATACATTTTAACAAAAATGTATATAGACTTATACCTTTATGAAATATAAAGTTGGATAAAAATAGTAGGCCTCGCCCACCAATATCTTGTTAAGAGTTATGTTTCCTTTTTTTTTCTTTTCTCCTTTTTCGTTCTACTTTGTGTATTGAACGCGGCAATGAACACTTGACGGTGTGTTCGGTACCGAGCTGGCAAAAATCATAGACACGTCTATCAATGTCTTCGTATTACGTTTGATATATTATGCGTTTGACATCACCCATGGACCCGGCAAGGTTTTTTTTTTTTTTTCGTCGATAAGTAACGAAATAATCAGAGAGAAAGAGAGAGAGAGAGTAGATTATTCTTCTTTTTTTTTTACGAAGTAGTTTGCGAGTACACACGAGATGCGCCGTCGTGCCGTTTCAAAATCGATATATAAATCTTAAGACTTAAAAAAGTTTTACAAGAGATTTGTTTCGTCTTCGAAAATACGTCTAGTATAAATATTTTTTTTTTCTCCCTTACACGAATTCTCAATTCCGTTAAATTTACTCGCACATCGGCACATCCGTGAGAGATTTATTTGTCCTGCGTCGTGTAAATATTTTGTTATTTTGTTTTCCATACAGGCTTTTCACAATCATTTGTATAATAAAACAAATTATGTAAACAATAAATTGTACATTTCAATGTTTTCCATTGTAAAATGAACATTGCGAAAAAATTCAATAATAAAAAAGCAATTTGAAGTTATTTCGCTTCAGGGTGAAAAACTGTCAGAGAGTGACACAAAAATTGTACTAGAGCAGATCGATGTAGTTGTTTATATGTTCGCAAAGTTTATCAATGAAAAAGAATAACCTCAGTGAATATTATATATCCCGCATTCGCTTCCCTCTCTCGCAGGAAAGAAAAAACATTTATTGTATAAGTGAAAACACATAAATAGAGACAAAATCGAATATACATTATGTCACTGACGTTATTACGTTTCTAGATAGAATTTGCGAAAATTTGCAAATTCCTTGGAAAAAAGAAAAAAAAACTGCTTCCATCTGCTCGTTATATTTCAATAACTACATGATTAATAGTTTAAATTTATTTTTCGCTATTCTGTCTCATAATCTCAAGCTATTCAACACACACCGCGAATTCAATTTTAGTTCAATTACTTAACGTAAGAGCAAGGATCCCCATTACCCTATTTAAATAATGTGTGAATAGATCTTCGACAGTTTATTTATTTATTTATTTATTTTTTTTTCTCTTCATTGTGTTCTCTCCGGAAGTTAAGGATTATATCCTGCACTATGCTGCACAATGCGAATATCATGGATCTCATGTTAGGTTTTTTTTTTTTTTTTCTCAGTTTAGAAAGATAACAAAGCGAAGAAACAACGCGGTTTACGCAAAGGTTCCACCACACACATCGAGTACTTTCCAGGTTTTACAATCAGCACATTTAGAGAGAAGTAATAATTATAACCGAGTCATTCTCCTCATCATGTTGCCTCACAACGAACTTGTGAACTGTACAGAATCCATTTTGTGTGGAAAAAATTTTTAATTAACTTATCAATTTTGTTTTTTTGTGCAATTAACAACGCCGAAAGTGTTGAAATCTTCTCTTTTTTTTTTTTTTTTTTTTTATTGCTTCTTGTAACAACACATACAATACGGAGTCGAGAGGAACCTTTTAGTGGCATGCATGAGTCGAATATCTCTTAAATCAGACGTAGTGGTTTGCTCCCATGCACATCACACCTCCAGACTTCACTCATGCAGCAAAATGCGCTGTGCTCTCCTTTCTTTTTTTTTTTTTTTTTTTTTTTTAATTATTTCTTTTAATATTATTATATATAAAAAAATCTATTTCTATTGACTTTTAAGCTCTTTGCCAATACTGTACGACACGATTTTGTTCCAGTCGATTTTTGTTCGCATTACTGGCAGTTGCCTTCGCAGCGCCTTAAAGGTGGTGTCGGACATCGTTTGATAGTTTTCGGAGATTGCCGTTTGATAATCGTTTTCGGATTCCTCGACAAACCGTATCAAATCCTTCGCCGTTTGCTTCTCGTTCGAGATCGGCAAGCTCTCCTTCACCTCTTTGCTACTGACCAGCTGTACATTCCCGTCCTCGTAGTAGTGCACTTGTACTTTGAGGCTACCTCTCAATTCGGCGTTTCCCGAACTTGGAGTAAAACTTACGGTCCACACCGAACGCCAGCGGCCGTTCCAGAAGTTTTTAGGTTGAAACTGGTGATCCTCTATGCACGCCGTTAGCGTTATGTTTCCTGCATAAAGAAACAAACAAAGGTTATTTCAATATCCTGTGTCTAATTATTTAAATAATTATTTGAACCTGAAGAAATGCCAATTATACCTCCGAGAGATTTCCCGAATACTGAGCAGGCGCCGTGTCTGTAATGACTTTGAGTATAATTCGTTATCTCATCCTGAAGGGCCGATCTCCATGGTTCCGCCAAGGGATCTGGTTCGTAAGATTCATAATCTTGCGCCTCCTTCCTCAAGTGATCATATTTAAAACTCTGCTTACTCCGTGCATCGTAAAACCTCTGAGAACTCAAATCATTGTGTTCTGTTATGAGAGCTGGATAGTCGCTTCCCTCTATCTGTATGCAAAGAGAGAGAGCATAATTTTAACTATAATTTGTCTTGCGCACTTGGTTTTTCTTACATGCTAATCAAACGCACACACGGGCTTGCTCGCACTTGTGATTTCATTATCAAAGAATAATTTTAACGACTTGAAAACTAACAACAGAGGAGAGAACACTTTGATGTTGGGGACGAGGCAAGGCCTAACCTTAACTGAGTCGTGCCGTTCCAAAATATACAGAGCCAAAGTAGAGCAACTGTCGTGAACTCGGAAGAAGGGAGAAAGGAAAACTTATACGAAGTCCATATACGTTGAGGAACATAGTGAGATTTGATGTAGTGAAGCAATATTCTCGTCGTCTACTTCAGTCAACAAGATTTCTACGACCCGGCACAGAGTATCGGAGAAAAGCGAAACGGTGCTATCGCGCGAAGGGGCACGCGAGAATCGCGAAAACGTCGTTTTGTCCGCCAGCCGGGAACGGACGTCACCTGGTGCAAATCCCGAAGGATAACAGAAAAACGTAAACGTCACCGTGGTCGCGCCTCGCGGATCTTCAGAATCGATATACTTGGGAAATAAGGGAGAGCCCCCGAATACGCGAACGCGCGACGAGGAGGACGGCGAAGTCGCGCGCGTTTCCCCGGATACGCGCGACGAGAAAACGTCGTCCCGGCTTGCGTGATCCCCGGTGTACGTGTCGACGATCGGCGTGTCGCGGCGTGCGCGATGACGACGACGATGTACCTTAACAGGCGTGAGCTGGTCCTTGTTGTACTGAGCGAACGCCCCGGACGCGCCCTCCTTCAACAGGTTGTCGTTGTTCAGCAGGACCCTCACGTCGTTGAACACCTCGTTGAACTCGCCCGGCGGCGAGTGCAATATAAAATCCGAGACTATTCGCACTTTTTCCTGATCCGAAATCACCGCATCTCCGTCCGCCGCCATCTTACCTTGCCCACTGGCACGCACACTCCGCCGCCGCCACCGCCGCCGCCGTCGCCGCCGATGTCAAAAGCGAGGGTACGGTGCGGTGGTCACGGACGGGCCTCAGGTTGTGCTGGATCTCTCTGGCTCTCGTATAGGTAACTTCGCGTCCCGTTCTCGTGATGCCGCTCGCGACGGCGCTCTGTATACCCGGTGACGCGACACGACGCAACCACCTTGTGTTGAGATGCGCCTGTTGTTTTTTTTGTTTTTTGTTTCTTTTTTATCTCCTTCCGTCCGAGAGGTCCTTCCCCTCGAAGCACCTCGCATGACCTTACGGAACGGGCATCGGGTTTTATGAGTTTCATCCACGATCGTATATCGTATCGAATAATCGAGACACGTCATAATATAAGCGTTTGGCGTTTAAAATAAAACAGTATTTTTAATACAACAAAAACTTAGATCGGATGATATTGTATGCGAAAATTAGATTGTATTATATGCAAGAATCTATAAAGTTGAGCAAAATTAATAGAGATATATATATATATATATACTTGATTTTATCATGAGAAAAATTTAGTCTCAAGATCTTTTGTATTATCTCTTGCATTATCTGTTTTTTTTTTCTACCGTGTAGAATTTATTTTAAATTTGCAATAAAATAGTAAGATATGTTTATTTTTTTAATGGGATTTTACGAGCGTGCTTTTTACTGTCTCTCCCGAGACTTTGTTACAATTATGTTTTATAATTTAAATTTTTTGAAAGATACGCATCAAGGTTTTTTAAATAATTATTTATTGAGACACTCCTATCCTATAAGTTTTAAAAATATTTACTTGTATAGAAATATACAAATATATTAAATATTAAATATAATAATATTAAATATATTATATATATATAAATACTTTACTACATAAACGTATTAAATATATATTTAATATTCATGTAACTATATTTTCGATATTTTTTTCTCGCGACCAGAGGACTCAGTTTCCTTGTGTGTAACTTTTCTTTTTGCGACGTTTATTTAAAGATTACGTGAAGATGATTCATACGCGAAATGTGGGGATCGGATAAGAATGACTCATATTATTTGCTCCCGGAAAAATGTCCTTCGTATTTGGGGACAAGTGAAATGAATGATGGAATAACTCAGTTCTAGCAGATAGCACACATAGCATTTAATCTCTCGAGAGTCGGACAAAAGCGATAACCAGCGATAACCGCTATCTTTTATACACACCCTAACGGTATAGTTGATGACATAAATTTTACCTTGTATCAATAAAGACTTAATAAACCGTTAATTATATATACATATATATATATTTAGCAGTTTTTTTTTTTTTTTTTTTATTATGATACTTTATTATTTGATACAAAAAAAATTGTTCGCTATAAAAGTTTCTCACTACGGTTTCATCATTTGCTTCAACCAACGTTGTGAAAAAAGAACGAGCTATTTGCAGATTTGCCGTCAGATGCGTCGTTTGTACAAAGGACAGTTTTCGCGAGAGAGAGAGAGAAAGATGTAGAAGTATTCATTCTCTCTTACACACTCTTAATTGGAAAAAATATCATTGTACACATTTATCCAGATAAAATGATAGCTAATGTACCGAAAAATTACTCGCAATCTTATCAGAACGAGTTTTATCGTTTGTAACGATACAGTCCGAAATTGGCATAATATACGGCAATATCGATCGCTCGACTTTTTTTACGATTTTGAGAACGGAATTAAAAAAACGATAATATATATACATATGTATATATAGGTATCATTTTTGTACAAATAAATACCATGTCCGAATAAATAACCGTTTTCTCGGTAAGAATAAGAATTAATCATTGACAGTTTCAATGTTGAAGATAACCATATTTATATGAAAAAAAAAAAAAAATCGAACTATGAAGAAAAACCGTAAACGATAGTACATTTAAAACGATTTTGTTGTTGTTGCGCGCTTTATTTAATACCTTTTTGCAAATGATTAATCGTTAATTCGATTTTACGTGTTGAATTTTCAGCGTTTATGTGTGCCAATCAATAGTTAATACATTTGACGGTTCCAAGAGAATTCTTAATGAACATGACCGATGATCCAAATCACGATATGGTGCCTGTAAAAGAAGGTTCCTACGCGGACATATGTGCCAGTGCTATAGGTTTGTATCCTTATTGTATTTACAGAGAGAATATATGACTTTTCGCATGTATGTGCGATGTGTCAGTCCGTTTATAACATTTGTGTTGTCGTACACAAAAGATCCTAGAGAACGTCACCTAGTTTGCAAACTCGATCGCTATGAGTTGGAAGACAAATATCTGCGATTGCTCGACGAGGCCAGCAATCTGAAGAAACTGTCGAATTGTCAGGAAGACAAAATCAAACGGCTCGGCACGAAGCTGCTCAGACTGGCCGGTACTCCAAGATCATGTGGATTGGCGTTAGATATCGAAGATAAAAACCGAACGGCGTCACTCGAATACGAAAATATCAAGGTAGAGGCTTTTTCGAAATCACGGCAAAAAGTTAATTTCTTTTTTTTTTTACTATAAAAAGAATATTTTTTCTAAAAAAAAGTTTTCTTTTGCTGTAAAAACTTTTCCGGACTGTAATTGATTTTTTAATAATCCTATGTGTAATCCAGCATCATGATTTTTATGTTAAAATCATACCGATATTTTGCTATAACGGACGATTCGCTAAATGTTTCAGTTGAAAGAAAAGATTGCTGTGATGAGAAATCAGTTGTTGAGTCACACAATGAGCAGCAGATCGACATCACGCAGCCGCACCAGGCCGACGTCTTCCGGACTCGTGTAAGTTACTCGCGGTATAATAATACACGCACATTACGAGACAATAAACTACCGTAATGCGATACTAAATCCGCGTCTTTTAGAACGTGCCGAAGCGAGAACAACCGCACGAGAGTACCGTCTTGTCAGTGTATCGTCGGAAGAGGAGGAGGAGGAGACGATGACAATTACCTCGTTAAAATCGAGGTGAGACAGTTACTTCCTAGAGCTTCAAAAATACTCGCGCGAATTTCAATCGGTCTATTGTTTTACTCAAAAAGATTCAATTTTTATTATATTTTTTTTTAAATAAAATAAAATAACATTATTACAATGAGATTAGAATTATTGTTAAATATTTGCACAAAAGGTCATCACCCTCAGAATTCATATGTTGTCAAGGACACCTCTCTGAGTAACAATCAAAAGGTTTTAGCCGTCGCTCGCTCTTCATTAAAAAGTTATGATCTTAAAAAGGTGTATCGAGTTTACGTATACTGTATAAATACACTTAAATATGCATATTTTTATACATAAAGGTTTTACAAAGAAAATATTATATATATATATATATATATATAAGTACGTTCAATTATTTATATATAGAACTTCAAAAAGAACTTCGATGAACTAGATAAACAAGAACGCGTGAGAATTCATAGATATGAGAAGAAATAAACAGTGAAGGTAAATAATATAATGTAAACATTTAGAAGAAACATTCACGTACTAGGTTCATGTTGTAAGCGTGTAGGCAGGGGAGGCTACGCCCCCCGCAGGAGGAGTGGCTCCGCTCCTTTCCCTGCACCCCCCTCGAGAAAAAATACGGAACGACTTCTGATTACATGTCGCTTCATGTCAATAATATGTACGTGGTTTTTAGCAACACTTAATCGGAAGTCGTTCCCTATTTCTTCTCGAGGGGGAGAGGCGGAGCCACTTTACTTGGGGCGGGGGGCGTAGCCCCCTCTGTCTGCACGCTTGCAACACAAACAAAATGTACATGATGTCGGAAAATAAGAATTTATTTATGAAACTTTTTTTATTTATAACTTTTTAACAACGAGCGATGGCTAAAACATTTTGATTGTTACTCCGAAAGGTGTTCTTGACGACATATATGTCAACCTTGTTGAATTCTGATGGTGGTGACCTTTTGTAAATACTTACCAATATTTCTTCGTGCAATATGATATCCTGTTTAAATAACTCACTAAATGGCTTCGGTCTGAATGCGCAAAATTGCTTTAATTTCCGTTATAATTTCCGCTTAGCGTTCGATCTTCGTTTTGTAGAAACTGGAGGCGCAGAAGAAAGACATGACGTATCGTATAGCAGAGTTGGAGAAGGAGCTGGCGCTTGTGACTAGTAGTCAAAAAGAGAAAATAGCGGAGAATCTGGAATACATACGAGTGTGGCGACAGATGAAGCAGCTGAATGATAAACTAATTACGGCGCAGGAAAAGAACGTCGCGTTGACTACTGAAATTAACGGACTGAGACTCACTCTCGAGCAAACGACAAAGTAAACGAGCCGTTACGTCCGTCTTAATAATATATACGATGTACTTCTAGATCTGATATATTATTTACGATCGCGTTTTCTTTTTTTTTTTCAGGAACAATCAAGAAATCGTGGCCGTTCTCACGTCGGAAAGAACGCGTTTAGCCGAGATCGACGAACAGATGTTGAAGGCGAGAGACTCACAGTTCACGTTACGCGAGAAGGATGAGCAGATACGAGATCTCATGAGCGAAATTAAAATTCTTCAGCAACATAATAATGAGCTTATTATGCTCACTTCAAAATACAGCCAAGTTGAGATGGAGAACGGCGAATTGAAAAAGAAGCTTTCGGAACACGCTCAGGAGCAACAGACCTTGAAAAGTGCATTCAACAACGAACAAGCTAATATTGTAGCGTTAAAAACTACCAATGAGCAATTACTCGCGAAACTTCAACAATTGCAGGCGAACATAGATACCTTGAAAGTACAATTAGCGGTTAGTGTACATGTCTATTTTTAAATCTTATACGTAATAGAGAAAAAATGACTTTCAGTTTTACAATATGCGTGCAAACGCATTTTTTTAAACAGGACGATGCTAAAATGACGATCTCGAACGTGTGTGCGAGGTTAGAGAATTTCGACAAGCAGCCCGTTACGTCGCAAGAGCAGTGCAAGAAATGTTGCGAGATGTTGGACAAAATCACGCAACTGGAAAAATGCGTCAGCAACACTCGAGAAAATTGGCAACCGATCAACAAGTCGGTGCAAACGAGAATTGTTGTTACCAAGAATCAAGATACTATGACGACCCCGAACAATGAGATAGCATCGTTGCAATCATCGCCATTAAAGGAATTGAAGAATCAAGAAACGAACAGCACCAGAGTCTTATCGCGGGAAAAAATACTGAAGCTGTTGGATCAGGCACAGATCAATACGCCTTTGGACACCTCGATGATCGCCTCGAAGGAAGATTATGCGAGTATCTTGAACGTAGCTCAGAGGCATAGGCAAGTTGTACCTCTCGAAAAGTTATTGTTCGGTGATTCCTGATTCTGTATTGAGACTGCGTGCCACGAGGCACAAAGATCTAGCCAAAAAGTGATCTATTGTCACATTTGTGTTGTCATGTTGTGTTAGTATGTGCTTATTATGCGTTTATTATGTATATATATATATATGTATGTATGTGTATTTATTTTCAATCAGAGACTTTGTCAATTTTTTTTTTTTTATATTTTGTATTTCTTGTGTCGCATATAGATATTATCACATTAAATGAATGACAATCTGTGTATTGTATGAAACTTTAGTTCAAACAGATACGAAGAGCAGCTTTTTGATATTCTCAAATAGGATACATTTTTATACATATATTTTATTTACTTAAATAAAGATTATACTAAATAAGAAATACATAATATTATATTATTTTGCCACAATTATGTATAGCAATAAAATAATTTTTTTTTTTTATACTTCATACGCGCGCTACTTTATGCTTAAAAAGATATATATAAAAATATATAAAAGATTTATATACAATATCACCGGGATTGTCTATTACAGCAATAAAGAAGTATCTTTTCGAGATGGATCAGATCTTGTACAGGAAGTTTCACAGAAAATCGCAAATTTGGAAAATTCCAGTGTGACGTTAGTTCAAATCTTTCTGATTCTATTTGATGTTTTGCAAGAATGCTTATCAAGTTATCAAGACCCTGTCAAGACTCCGGTTACTGATGTTAACAACAATATTATCTCTTCGATAAATACTTCTGATATTAAGCAAGACAATCTTAGCGCAAACACGACAGAAACTCTCGGTAACGACAAATCAATATTAACAATCGATGAAAAATATAAAATTTATAAATATATATGTAAAATTGTTTTTTGTACTTCACGATAATTGCGAATCTAGAATCCGATATCACGAGAAATGTGCTTCTGTCTACTGCTGTTAGAACCGACAGTTACACGAAGCTCAAGTGCGAAGAAAAATCCACAAATGTCTCAATGAAAAACGCCGACGTATCGACAAAAGTTACCTTTTCCCCTACAACTTACGAGAAATGCAGAAAGCCGTCATGTCTCCGCGTCAGTAACTTATGTAAGCAAAGATTGTGTTAAATGTTATTGTAACATCGATATTTTTGTTTAGGCGGAAAAACGTTTGACGTCATCCTTGCAAAAAGTACCTTGCAAGATTGAATATTTAAAAGACGAATTGGAATCATTGATGCGTCCCACACCGTCCTCTCCTTTATTAATTACCGACAAACAGGGTCTCATCGAGATTCACATTTCGCGACTGCAACTATCTACATCGGTTAGTGCCGCAAAAAAATGATAAATAAAAAAATGACGTAATTTTGCGGACATCCCAGATAGCCAACTGAGTGCAAGTTGTTGGCAACTTGCCACAAATATTACTCGTATGTTTTCAGTAATGTAACAAAAAGGTGTATTCTCTTTTCAGTATGTTCTTGCCAGCAACAGTTTTTCAAAATATAATAACAGCAAGTTCTCAACAACTCATCGGCAATAAACTTATATTATTTTTCTCAACTTATGAATAAAAATTATTGCTCATATATTGCTCACATATTGCTGACTCACATGTCTTAAACATTGGCTACAACAATTGATTGATAATAAAACTCAGCATATTGATACTGAATTGACAAAAACATTTTCGTTGCATTAAATAAAAACAACACAACAGCAATTGGCGAGCAACTTAATCTATACAATGATTTGCTTTATATTGAGTTTTCACATTTGGCTATCTGGGATTTTATGTACATGTAACACACATGTACAATTGAATAAATTTATAACTATAATTATCTTATTTCTTTTGCAATTCTTTTTTTTTCTGTTTTTTCCCTAGTTTTTATGAAAAAAAAATCAACGCTTTTATTTATTTACATGGAGAATACGTAAGAGCTTAGTCATTAAGTCGATTTGTTTTTTCACTGAAAAAAAAATTATTTGCATGCAATCGTTGAGATTATCAGGTCACGAAAATTCCCGAGGCAGAGGACATATGCAACCTTCTCGTTTACATAAGCTGGGACCTTTGGGGCGAGAAGACGGCTCACACGCCGCGAATGAAGTGTCCCAATCTGAACTTCAACTCGTCCTGCGTGTACCACATAAACGATCTCTTTTCCTTCTTCAAGAACGTGCTGTCGGATTATCTGATCTTTCGGGTGAACATCGTTCGTCGGGACAACACCAGCTGCATGCTCGCGCGCGCGAAAGTGTCCATCAAGGATATTTTGGATTATCCGCAGAACAAGCTGCATTACATCGTGCCGGTGAACGGCGTCATTTCTTGCTTCTGCGGCATTAACTTTGGTCAGCTATCGCTCTGGACACGATTGAGTTGCAACGTCGAGATGGTGGAGGCGTTTAAGAAACAATGCGGCATTATCCCGCTGCGGGACGCTCCTCCGACGGTCCCACCAGCGGAAGAGAACGCGTTTCAGACCTCGCGGCCAAATTTTCCAGCCGCACCTCCTCAAGAAAAAGTCGCCGCCGAAGAAATATCGATTTTCGATCGGGATGCGAAGGACAATTTCGTATCTGAATATTCGAATGATCGATCAGGTAACTTTGCAATTTGTGTTTATTAAATATATCTATACGATCAAAACTCTTTAACATAATTTAAAATCACAGATGAATATGAAACTGAAAACTCGGACTGGGAGAAGCATACCGAATCGAATAACGAATGTTCCAACGACATAAATGAATCCGATGAAGACAGCAACAATGAAGTGATTACAATAAAAAGGTGTGAGGACGCTTACCGAAATGATTTACCACTTATTTTTTCGCGCAATTTTCGCTTATATAATTCCGCTTATATATAATCCGCAAAATATGATAATGTGAAAAAATATTTTTTATTAATTCCTGTCGATATTTTTCTTGTTCACACACTGGTAAAAGTTGTATAAATAATGTGTATTAATTAGTCCAGCTTTCGCAACATCGCAAGATGACGAAAGCAACAAGAAATCGAACGCGCGAAAGGACACGCCGAGCCTGGCGGAGTTTAAGTCTCTACTCGCGAATGTAAGATATGTTCAGCAATGTTACGAAAAAAAATTAGCTCTGGCGATTCTGTGAAAATTGGCTCATTCGTCTGGAAATTATCCGAGATTCCGGACGTTTTTATTTAGGACGTTTTGTTGCTCCAAGAATCACGCAGCACAATCCGCGACATAAACGAGGTTTTTTCGAAGAAAAACTGGGAGAGGTACAGGCAGAGGAGTCTGCTGACTTGTGACAATGCAATTAGTAATCAATTTTGTATCTTTACATTCTCGCATTAATGCCGATAAGAATGTCGCTCTCGTGTACTGAACTAGTTGTTTCAAAAAAACACTTCCAGGACCTAAATCGTTAAATGTGGACTCGCAGGATTGCCGGCATGACACTTCTGCTCGTGTACGAACTCCATTTTTTGCTCCATTATTTATGTTTAAGATACTTTATAAGAACGAGAATGCAGAGGAGTAAAAAGATCAAAATTTACAAAATAAAAATTAATTTCCGCTTAAATAAAAATCGTTTTTTTCCCCAAAATTAATCGATTAGTACATGATTGAGATGTACACGCATGTAAAAAGTTTTTTATCTTGAGAGTTTATTTAAAAAAACAAAATAAAAGAAAAACACAAAATATATTGACTTCCGAACATTATCGTCGTGAAAACATGATTCTGACATGTTTTCGCTTTTCAGGATAATAAAAAGGATACGATAACTATAGAAATAGTGAGTATGCGATTTTTGGAGAACAGTCCCGTGATGAAGGATGACGACATACAGTTACTTTACGTGGAATATTCCTTCCTCGGGCATTACGGCAAGAACATGGAGACCATCGCGGTAAAGAAGCCAAAACGCGCTAATCGAGAGATGATCTACAATTTCAGAAAAAGTAAATCTCACAATCTTATCTTCTGTGAGTGCCAGTTTATTGAAAAATGCAAATCAGAATCAATAGAGAAGTGTTAGCAAAGAAGACAAAATTATCGCAATTTCAGAATTTCGAGTAAATGAAAGAACACATCCCAGAGAAAGAGACATGTTACGTGACATGTTGACCGAAAAAATGAGTCCGAACGTAACGTTTATTGTTGTTTGCGAACCGATGCCCGACGAAAACGAAACCAAAGAGTGCGAGGAAATCGGGTGAGTGTTCTGTTGTTTTATCTGACCGTTTATGTGACCATTATTGCATAGTTTGCTTATATAACGCTTGATTGAAAACGCATGGCTGGGGTTTTAGTTACGCAACGCTTAATTTGAAGAAGTATATACTCGGCGATGATCAACAAGAAATATCATTGTCAATTGTAAACGATCTACGTAAACAGATCGGCGTCTTGAAGGTAATATTATTTTTATTTTTGTTTCATTAATGTGATTTAATAATTATGTTGTAAGAGCCGTTTGCAGGATGTTGTGCAGAGAATGTGCTTAAATATATATATATGTATACACATATATACAGGGTGTCTGATATAATGACCGTATAACCGCTCGTGTGTAGATAGAAGAGATTATTCTGAGTCGAAAAGTCCTTTACCATTTTGCGAGATTCGCAATATTTAAGGAGATTTTAATACATAAAGATCCAAGAATGAGCGTGCAGCCACATGCAAAATGACAGCTCGGAGCTGTCATTTTTTCGCGCGCTCGTACGCCGTAGCAACGAAATGACAGGAACTAATAAGCAGCATATAATATACATAAAAAATCAATAACTGCCGACGACTAACTAATGTGACGCGAAAATATAAACTTTATACTTTTTTAATTGAAATGAATAAGTCTAATGTCAAGATAAGTTAAGACTGAGTTCTTTTATACTTTTGTAATTAGGTATTTACTTATTACTGTATTAATAATTCTTTATTTACTTATTTTTTTATATTTCAAGGTTTACATACAAGAAAACTTTTATTATTAGAAAAAATTAAATTTTTTTTCTATTCTTTACGGGATTTTTTAAATACATAGATAAGTAAATAAATGAATAATTGTTATCGACATTTTTCTTTGATCATATAGCCCATACAATTATGTAACATCCTGCAAACGGCTCTTACAACCCAATTTATTTCATTCATTAGTTTAAAAACTCCTGAGCCCGAAGAATCTTCTTCTTGTTATTACTAATTTAATAATTATGATTATTTAATATTGATTAAAATTCTACTGCAGATCATTGTGTGGGGTTACGATGTAATTCGTCAATTTCTGTAGCCATGTGTTAACGTGTAAGAAAAATAAAAAGTGTGCGAGGTGAGATAAAGTGGTGGAGATGTGACAAATGTTCTGTGAACGAGAAACAAGAAAATTTAAACTTGTAGTACGTCGAATTACATAAATGTAAATTTATTGAAAATCGTCTAAATTGTGAAAAATTGTACTTTGTTCTTTTATTAAATTGATACTGATAAACAACGCAATACAATTCTTAATTCTAAAAAAAAAAAACTTTGCATTTCTCGCAACATGCTGAATTTTTAGAGTTTGATTTTTTTATTGATTACATTCTTTTATCGCGTTGTCTAAATTTTATCATCTCGATTCTCTCTCTTTCTCACTTTCTTTCGCATTTTTTTTCTAACTCTTTTCTTTCTCTTTGCTGCGTTGCGACGTATTATTTCGTTGCGACGTGCTATTTTGCGGCGCTATGCCGTTCGTCAGAGCTTCGACCGCCGTTGTGTGATTTCTGGTGTTCCTTTGTAGCAATCGCACGATCTCTCGATGTTTCCGCTTCACTTCCGACGACAATTTTGTTCGGCGAAATACGTCGTTGTAAATATTCGTGGCCACCTGAAAGTCACGGCAGTCCTGCGGACTGTGAACGATCGACCAAACACCCACTATCGTGTCGATACCTTGGCACACTCTGCACGCACCTGCGTGTCATCATCATAAATCTTTTTTAAAATTTTTGATTAGTTTCTCGCGTATTTTCATATTTATTAAAAATCGCATTAACGTTTATATACATGTCGCATACCTGCGAACGCGGCCAGGGACTTCGTGCGATTGTCAATGGCAATCAAAGAAAACGGTTCGCCCGGTGCGAACGGCGCGTATCCGCTTAAATTCCAAGCGGGGTCCAGCAAACCCCGTGAAGGTGGAGGCGACAGTCTTGCGAGAGTCACGTTTATAGTGTGATTGGTGACTTTCATATCGATTCGCACACCGCCCTGAGTGGTCACCCACGATCCCGATACTTTACAAGGCAAACCTGATTTCCGAATAGAAGCCATCATATTTCATTCGATTGAAATAATTCGTGGAATGTTAAAAACAAAAAATTAAAAAAAGAAATAATAAAGAAATTAAATTAAACTTTTTTCACAAACAAAACTTTTATTTTTCCACATTGAAAACGAATTATATTATATTAAAATTACGTTGATAAAAATCGGCTGTTACGAACCAGTGCAAGGTGTATTGCAATATTAGAACAATTTTGTCTTATTGACAAAACGTTTCGACTTTATTGTTGAAGTCTTCTTCAGTTGTACACAAATTAACAAAAAATTATAACTATGACTGTCACATTTTCACAATTTCAGCTGTACAATTACAATTAAAAATAAATGATCGTTAAATTGTTATATGTCAAGGTTTTAAAATGTGTCTGACTATCATGGTCGTGTGCGACTGACTGTGTCGCACACACGACCATGATAGTCAGACACATTTTAAAACCTTGACATATAACAATTTAACGATCATTTATTTTTAATTGTAATTGTACAGCTGAAATTGTGAAAATGTGACAGTCATAGTTATAATTTTTTGTTAATTTGTGTACAACTGAAGAAGACTTCAACAATAAAGTCGAAACGTTTTGTCAATAAGACAAAATTGTTCTAATATTGCAATACACCTTGCACTGGTTCGTAACAGCCGATTTTATCAACGTAATTTTGGAATAACCATTTCGAACCGGAGGTCACACCTCAAATTCATTTTTATTATTATATTATATTAGTTAAAAATTCATTCAAGTTGAACTTTTTAAAAACAAAAAAAAAGAAAAAAGAATTCGTCAGTTTAATTTTGCTCCAATTAAAAATATTAAAGTTTAGATATTTGTCTGTTTATGAAAACCTTCTACTTGTTCGTTTTCAGACACTCGATCTGATTTAATCTCCTCCAGCTCGTCAATAATTTTTTCCAATATCTGGCTGGCGACTTCCTTAGTTTCGTTCAATGCTGCGGAGACATTCGCACGTTTGCTTTCTTCCGTTGTCGCAACTGTTACAAGAGTGTTGCTTATCTTCGCAAGTTTCTCTTTGTCCTTCTTAGATTGCTCGTGGAAAACATCGGCTGCTTCCTGTTTCGCTTTACGTTCTTCCTCGATCATTGCTTGCTTTTGATCGATCTTGTAGCGACTCCGCTCAACGTCTTCGTCCCGATCGGGAAGTAAAATATGTTCGACCGGTCGATTGGCGATCGATTGAGGAAGAACCGAGGTGTGATCGTTAATTTTCCGCAAAGGTGGTCTCGTGGAAGCAACGGAATAAAAATATTCCGACGGTATTGCCGATTCAGCATTTTTCTCAGCGACGTACACGTTCAAGGTTCCCGGAATCTTGCGAAGAACATGCGGCGCGTATAACGAGGACCCTATCGATTCTTTCGCCTCGGGATAAAGCACCTTCACTTCCTCAGGTTTGATTACTTCCGGCCTGTCTGAATTATGATACAAACGAGGGACGTTTAAATTGTTCCGATACGCGTCTCCGGTTCGAATGTGTTCGATTTGGGGATCGAAGATCGCGCTGGTGGTAAAAATCTGCGCCAGATCGAGATTGGAGTCGATCGAATTTTCGGTGGAAGATTCGATTTCCTTGCGCTGACCGATATTCGATATCTGATTGAATGCCGAATCTTCCGCAGTTATTTCGGGAATGTAATACGAACTTTCCGGATTAATTTTCTGTTCGGCCGATAACGGCAGATACGTGGATACGTCGTCGATGGTGTTATCTTCATCGGATTGAGCTACTACGGAACGACCGCTCTCCCAAGGTTTTAATCCGTCGTCGTAAATTAGATTCTTGTCGTATAATATATTTCCGTTCGCGAACCGCCGCCTCGAACGATCGCCGAATCGATTATCGTTAATGACAGAATTGTTCGAGATCTGCCTGGCGATTCTGTCGCTCCCAATTTCGGTCTCATCTCGTTTTGATTGCATTTTAATCGGTTTGTCGTGATATTTGTCGTAATATTCGATTCCTCGATTAGCGGAGTTCTTTGTCGGATTCTTCGTTTGCTTCGTCAAACGTTTTCTTATATCCTCGTCGGGTGACTCGTTAATTTTCTGATACCGTCTTGAGGATGAAGAGTACGCGACGTTGTTTTTTGAATAACGACGAGGGTTATTGTCAAGTATGGAGTTTCGATCAGCTATGTGATTTTTTATCGTCGACGATTCTTTACTCGCCACGTTCCACTGTTTTATTCTGACACGATTGGGATTTATTTTCCGTCGCTCTTTCTAAATAAGAAAATCAATATAATCGAAAATTTTATAGAAATATAAAAATTATATTTTTATAAATATTAAATAAAAAACGAGGGAATGTCTTTATTTTCAAAATGGGACAGTAATTTGTAAGAGTTTAATATTTTTAATATTTTAATATTTTAATATTTTAATATTTTAATATTTTAATATT
>NW_018020857.1:87248-134878 GCF_002006095.1 Pseudomyrmex gracilis | reverse complement strand
ATTTATAAAAACAAATATTAGCGTTAATAATTTCTCAATAATTTCTCTTTCTCTTCCGAGCAAGAAAAGATCTTTGTCTTACCTTAACGTCATTTCGCTCATACATCCAGGGACGTTCCTTGCGACGTCTCAACTTCCCGCGTCTATGTTTATCTTTCTTTTTCTTTCTCTTTTCCTCACGATCCAACAACTTGTTCAACTTTTTTGCACTTATTACCGGTACCTTAACTTTCGCCTGATTTATCGATAAACTTTTTTTTATCCCGTTAGACTGATTGTACCGAGGATTGCTCAGATCTGTTAACTTTTTCAATTTGCGCTGTGTTTGCGGCGACTTGAGAACCTCGTTCGCCAATTTCCGCGCTAAGAATTCGGTTCTCTTTGTCTCGTGATCGTCAGACGCGAATTTCGAATTCACATTTTCGTAGACGTATCTATCGGACGTGTGTGCGTCTGAATTTCTTCTCACCCTCGTTTCTGATTTGCACGCATCGCTGTCTCGCGCGATCAAAGGATGCTTCGCAAGCGCGACAATTGATCGCTCATCGTCGGCGCGCACGTCGTTGCAAATTATTTCGATTAACAACGGCACAATCATGACGAACAACCTGTTTGATCGCGAAAACGTGAGACGATAATAAGACGCGAAATAAGACTTTTGCCAAAGTCTTCGCGCGATGCCAAGAGCGTACCTGTAACCTCCTCCGTCTGTGTTCTTTGGTATCATTTACAGCATTTGTTACTTCAACGAGAAAAATCTCTCTCTCCCTTTCTCTTTGTTCTGACTTTCGACTTATATTTCGGTTTGAACTTTTCGAGTTCCACGCTTTCGCGCTTCATTTAGCGAGGATAAAAATTTCGCGCACCAACTTTTTCCCTTTCTTGTAACCGCACATCGAGTTCTAAGTCTGAGGAGAAAAATTTGCACACACACCGAATAATCGAAGTGCGAAACGGTGCTCCCTTCTCGCCGGTCTCGCTGATCTTTCGAAGACAATAACAAAAAATTTTATTTGCAAAAATTGAAAAGATAGTTTTTTACATGTTGCATTTATTTGTGTTTTATTTTTACAATTAATTTTCACATCAGGAATTTAAAAGTTCGATTTAATTCTTTCGAACAATTAGACTGTTGCGCATTTGAATGATTTGCTTACAGCGCTGCTACATTGTAACAGACTCGATACGCAAATAGATCCCATCGGCGTCGCTCTCGATCTAGAAAGCGCCGGTAACGTGGCGTCGTTTAGCTGATCAGTAGCGGGGAGATATTGTAGCCGGCACAACGTCGGCTTACTTAATCGTCGTAATAATCGATACTCGGATCCGTTGAGAAATATATCCCCCGGAGAGCCTATATCGATTATTATTAGAAACGCGGCCGATGGCGTTGCAAATTATCAGCGCGCGCGAGCAAATCCCGTGACAACGGTTCCGCGTTTCACGGAATAAATCGTCGAAATAAATACATCGAAACCTCATTGCAACGAAAACGCATTGCATTTTACGTTTCGCTTCTCGGGAAAAAAAGTGCGTAGCCGTGATCACTTTTTTTTTAAATAAAAAAAAATAAATAAATAAATAAAATCTGAAAAAGATGAAGTAAAATCGAATTTAGAGAGGGATTTAAAATAAATCGAAGAAGATGTCAAACACAAGGGGTTTCCAAGCTAATTCAGAAAATAGAAACACAAATGCTGCGTTCTTTCAATCGATCTCTTACGACGAATTCGATTGGATGCGTTAGTGCGCACTGAGTGCCGTCTTCTTTCAATGTGTAGTAGAGAATATTTCAGTGTTGGTATTTTACTTACCACACTGAAAGAAAACGCACTCGTTGCGCACTAGTGCATCCAATCGAATTCGTTGTTGGATGTTTCTCATCAGCAGAATCAGCGGCGAAGTAAGATTGCTGTGATCGAACGTTGTTGATTGTGCAGAACAGAACGTGATCAGGAGAAGGAAACATTAGTGAAGCGATTCGAAAGCGGCACATCGAAGACGCGTCGATGGCGACGAGGAGGTAGAGAAGAGAAGAAGAAGAAGAAGAAGAAGAAGAAGAAGAAGCGGGCGCGCTCGGGCATCGGGACGCATTGCCGTTGGCATTGGTAGCAGTCTCGAGATAGCCGTCGGCTGGCTTCCTCACAGGCTCGTGCGATTTATTCGGGGATTCCTAGGTGGCCGAAGCGAGCTCGACAACGTCCGGACACCGGCAGCGAGAAAGATTCGTTTCGGAGAAAAACGGGAGAGAGATTGCACTCTCGTCACGTAATCCGATCGTTTTCTCTTTTCGCGCGCCGAAGCCGGTAATTCGAGGGTGGCGCAAGGGAGAGTCGCTGAGGTTCCCGGAGGTCAGTGCAAAATCCTCACTTGTTTCTTTCCCCCGGGAAGAACTTCTTTCTCCCTTGATCGCATTTCCTCCTCTGGCGGTCTCCTTCGCTGTTTCTCTCTCTCTCTCTCTTTCTCTCTCTCTCTATCTCTTTTCTTACTCTCGTCCGTCCCGTGTCAGCTCGGCTCGTCGGTGCTATTTTCGCGCGAGTGTGTTGTGCAAGTGTCGAACGCGCGTTAAGGTGGCAATTCCGACGTAGATACGCTCGTCCGATAGGTCAAGTCTCATCATCTTCCACTACGAGTCGCCGGGACATAAACGCTTCACACCCCCATCAAAACCCCTACGTTATCGATCTATCGGATGTGACGTTTCTGTGAGAAGATGTGTGCACGACAGATTTTACAAGATTGTTAAAATGTTGCTATGAATCGTGCGGCGCGCACGCACACACACACACACACACACACATATATGTATATGTATATACACGTCGTAATTAACTGATAGAATTTTAAGGTTTGTCATTTCAGAAATTAAATCATCGACTTTTGACGCCTGTAGCCTTTGAGATTTAAACTCAGGAAGATGATAAAAACACGACTTTGAAACGCGAAATGTCGTTTGATCGATATTGAAAAATCGAACCGGTCAGACCGTGTTGGCGTTCTGACGTTTAGATTCGCAAAAAAAAAAAAAAAAGAACATCGACTTGCAAAATAATCGCGTTGAGCGACACACGCGCTTTTGGTGTTGGCAGTGGCGATAGTTATTTCACGATGCACGGTCTATTCGTCGGACTGTCCTCTCTGTTTTAGATGACAGATATAAAATGCTGACATCCTGCCATGCGGAAGCTCGCGGCGTAGCGACTGGTAGCGAATTTCGCGACGACGCGGTCTCTTCTTGGCCGAACCGAAGACGTACAAGCAGGATATTTCGCATGAACAGGACAGATAGCGATTAATAATGTTGCTAATTAGTATAGTCTGGAATTCCGCGTGTCACCGCCGAACTAAACGTCTGTTTATGTCGGCTCGAATCTTCGCGGTTTTACGTTTGAAGCGCGCGCGATAATCAAATAACAGTCGTTCTACCAGATCTTCTACTCGTGTAGCATATCAAGTCTCCTTTATATCTTCAAAAAAAAAAAAAAAAAAAAAAAAAAAAAAAAAAACAATAATACGAGTCGAGTCAAATGAAAATAAAATGCGTAAGACGGACTATTTTTTTTGTTTATAGAAATTTTATTCAAAAGAGCCAATTTGATTTGTTAATAAAATTTTCGATTTTATCAAAACAGGTTTTTAATGTGAAAACAAACTTTACCGAGTGTTTTATTACACGCGCAAGTGCAGTTTCGTAGTCGTCCTAAAATGAGCGTCGAAATATTTTCGAAATCACGTTTGGCGCCAAACAAACAAACCACTTGCGAGCGAAACAACGAAGACCCCCAACATCGCGGCGTAGAGCATGAAATTTCTGGCCAAATGAAATTCTGCATAGCTCTCTGGTCGTGCTCAAGGTGCTTCATAAAATAACTGTACTATTTTCCTGGCACGGTTTCCCAGAGTCAAACATCCAGTGAATCAACTTGGAAGGCCAAGTTTTTAGTTTTGTGTAAACAGAACCGCGCGTCGATTCCTAGAATTTGCAAGATATTTTATTTTTTTTTTTTTTTTGCAAAAGTGCTTTGTTTATTTTAGAAAAACAAACAACGAGTTATCAGTTAAAATATCTAGAGATATTTATTTAATCAAAAAAAAATTGTCTCCTCTTATTTGCAATATTTTTTTTTATATATATAACGAAGAAATACTCGCGTAACGACGAGTAAACGCAATTAGAACACTCGAGTTTATTGAGTGTTGTTTTGCTGTTGTAACAATAGGATTTTATTTTGCAAACTTATTTAGCGTTACGCAAAAGCGATCTGCGTGTGTGTGAGATTTATTTTTCATCTTTAATCAAACCACTGCCAGGAGCGACCGAGTAAACTGCCAATCTTTGATCGCGACCTACATTCGAGATAGGATCTTCTCTTTCTACTACAGTTCTGGAGCCATGTGTTTAGGCCATGTGAAGTAGCAAGTATTGCAATTTACAATCTAAAAAACTCTAGAACATATTTTTATCGGAAAACTACAAAACATTGCGGATTATCGCAATTCAGTAATCAAATTTTTGACGCGTGATCAGTGTCGCCGTTATTGTTGTCACAACAATATTCATCATATATAAAAAGTGAAATAGCGAGTCGTGGCGCGATTAAACATTTTAAAGTGTGTACAAAATATACAAAAAATTATATTTTTATTTACGACATTTAAAAAAAATAAAAAAATAAAAATTAGTTAAGGAGGTATCCGGGATCTGTCATATGTGAGATGCAAAGCATCCCCTATGAATTTAAGAATTGAGTTTTCAATTCAAAAAATACTCACTTGTGTAAAAAAATTTACAAGTTGAACTTGTTACACGTGTATGCATATATATATATATATATATATATATATATATATATATACACGTACAGTTTCCGCTCAACATCTTGGAAACAGCTCGTAAGGCCTTATATATTGGTTTAACTTTCAACGAGTTTTAAAAATTGTTTAAAAAAAAAAATACTTGCAACAAATGTAAAATAGCGAAACACACGCGTTTCGAGGACCGGTCAACCAGTTACCGAAGTTATTAGATCGGCGTTATTATCGTTTGGCGCGGTTTTCCGAGAGGAAAATGAATCATTGCGCGCATTGATCCCCGCGAAGAGAATCTCTGCGAGGATCTCTTCGAAAATCGAATGGCGGAAGTGACCCGATTAACTGGCGAAACAGAAGAAAATGCGGCCAACGCCGCGACGAGCCGGCGGAGCCAGCCAATCGCGACGAAAGGCTGCGAGTGTCGCGCGTCGGAAATAGATTTCGAATCTCAAACTAAAGGTTGATCCACTGACGCTTAGTTTATTCATGCGCGCATCGCGTACGATTTATCGCAGAGACCGACTCGGTTAGGGTAATAAATTACGGCATCTCCGACGACAGTATCAAAGACTGATTGTAATCCGCCATTTTCCACATTGTGTTTTCCCCACCTCGCATCGATTTAAATATCAATACAATGTGTGATCTTTTTGTAGCTCTCAGCAACATTGTAATCGTGAGATTCAGACGAACTAATTAGCGGAGTTTTTGATGATATTTTTTTTCTATTACAGAGAGACAGACTTTTTAATTGACAGTTTTGTTTGAGAGAGTTTTGTCTCTTCGTTTCAAATGCATGATTCAAAATTTAAACGATTGCTTGACGCGAAGTGCGATTGACGATAAGCTTATAAGATTCTCTGGAGATTTCATCCGCCGAGCGCTTCTCGGTTTTCTTTCACGTAGATAAGTTACCTACTGTAACCGAAAGAGAGAAGAGAAACCAGTTTTACAGAAAACTTATCTTCAGCGCGCGTTCAACGAGAAGCGCAGCTCTGAGATGGCAGTATTGCAATTACGTGATACAGTAGAATTTTAATTATTGCGCGCTGATTTTTATTATTTAAATTGTTGAAAAATGTGTCGTTATTAAGTGTTTATATATTGTTTATGTATTATATAAAATAAGTAGCAATGTTAATAATTTTAATTTAATAACATTGTCCACAACAAATTACGTAGCACAATTACGTATATTTACTACTGATTGCGTATTTTTTATTTGCTTTGCAGACCAATAATGTAACATAGAACACGACGACATGGCATTCAATTCGCGCATGAGTACCACATCGAAAAGAAAAAAAGGTATAAAATGACTGTTACAAAACATTTTTACATTAATTATTGTTTAATTAAGCTTGGAAGTTTGTATTTCATTTTATTTTATTTTTTTATTTTTTAGTTACGGTTTATTTACAAAAAAAGTTTTATTATAACAATTTACAAATATGTGGCTTATATATAGTATCATGTAAACTAAATTCATATCACATGTGTAATAATTTGAACTGAATTTCAATTCAAAAATTCATCTTAGATGCTTGGTGTCCCATTTGTTCCCCCATAAAAATTAAAAAATCTATTGTAAAAAAAGACGCCAGAAGCCGAATCGGGATCTCCCGCATTTTGTGCAGGCGCCTAAAAAGTTTCGTCGCTTTTGTCTGTGTACAGAATTTTCATTGGAATTAACTCGTACCATCGCCGGAAGAACGACTCAACGAGAAGTGACCGAAGAAGTACGTTTAACGGCCGGGGTGAGTATTGCTTTAAAAACAAAATCTAATTTTCGGTTTGTGTTTTACGATACAAATATAAATAATTGGTTTACAAACGTGTTATCTCACACAAAACAAAAATCCACGGAAAAATCTCATTAAACGTTCATTAGATATTGCACGGAACATTGTGAACGTCTAATGGACGTTCAACGAGTTTTTGTTCCGTGTGGGTAGTTTTGACGCTGACAACATCAATACTATAATTAGCGAAAATTAGTCAATGTTGAAACGAATTCACGTCACGCGATGCATCATACGTCTGATATGTCGAACATCTGTTGAATTGGAGCAAATCGTTTGTCACGATGACACTATGTATTTGATGAACTGTCACGTAAAGCACGCGGACATCAAATATCTTTGAGTAACTGTCCAAAAGACAAACTATGACGCATAAGTCTCAATAATAACGCATAAGTCTTAATACCGTAGTAACACGCGCGATCTCTCTAATTCGGGAACGTACACGTGATTGAGAAAAAATGTTATCGCGCAATTATTATCAAATATATTTCACACAAACAAGGTTTTTGAAACATTTGATAATTCAAAAAAGCTACACGCGACAGAGATATATAATTCAATGTAGGAATGAATTATACGAGAACTCTCTTTTGGTCGCGTGCTTTCTACTTGTCACGTTCTCTTACGTGTTCGACAACGTCCTTGACAACGGAGCATATTTTTTAACATGTCGCGTCGGAAAAATCCGGGACCGCTGCGATCGAGATAGAGAGAGAGACGAGCTACGTGACAGAGGTAGATGGAATATCTGGTCCGCTGCCAAACTCTGCAGTCTCTACACACAGCCATTTCGAGCGCTCCCGCGTTTTCGCGCGCAACCGTTCTCTTCCTTTTTGTCCATCGCTTGTCTCTCGATTTTTTTTTTTTTTTTGATTTTTTTTTTTTTGATTTTCTTTCTCTTACTTCGTCTTTCTTCGCGCGATGCTTCGTGTGAGGGATGCGTGTTTCGTCGGCGTGTTTCATGTTTCTCGGAATAAAGCGATGGCGCGCATCGCGCGACTGCGCGGATCTTAAATATCTCATTCTACAACCCTCTAATAGGTTTAGCTCAATTAATCGCGCGATATCTGTCCGCTAAATATCCGGCATATAATTAGTAAAAGAGATGAACGTTTGATCTTAATTTATCGTCTGTGCGCGGCGCGATATGAGGTGTAATAAGCAAATCGTGTTTGCACAAGGTAGCACAAATTGAAGTTCAAAGCGAACTTGACAATATAAATTACGACTTTGCCGCGTCGCTGTCCGGATTGTTTCTGTGTGGGCTTCGCGATCGCAATCAATAATTTCAAATTTACATCATCGATCAAATCTATAAAACAGATTATATAAAAAATTCGAGATATAAAAAAAAAAACCAAAATCTTCAACTTCTCGAAAACTTATTTTTAATGCAGAACGTCGGGGACAAAGTCCGCGACGGGAGTTTTACGTGGGGAGCGATCGTGGACCTCGCGTTGGTGGTTGGTTTTTATTCCCGGGCTATTTTTGTCCACCTTTCACGCCGTGCAGCTTCAACAACGACCAGATGCGTTTATCGGTCGTCAGTGAGTTATACGAGCGATCGCGAATCCCGAGCGTGCAAAATGCGCACGTCTGGCGCCTCGTCGAGAGAAACGCGAAGAAATCGTACGTAATTTTTATTTCGAGAGAAAACGAACGAGAGACAAAAGGGTGAAGTAATCTGAACGATTGACGTTTAATTTTAAACGATCGAACGTTTATTTTTGGGCTATTTCCTACAATCAAAATCCATAGAGCAGCCAATTCTCCTTCACTGATTGACACGAAGATTGCTTTCTTTTAGATCTTCGAGTGTTTCTGCTGTTTTTATGAAGAGAACGGTGAATGAAAAATTATATATTTGTTTAAACTTGAATACAAACGTTGAGAAGTATATTTCTTTCAAGTCCAATTTCTTTTAAGTTCAACGTTTCCAAGATTCATTAGAATTGCATTAGACAGTGCAACAATGAACGAACGTCGTTCGTTCATTGTAAATTAATACATCGGCCTTGTGGACTGTCTCGACCGCGATTTACTCAACAGAGAGTCCTCTCCGAGAAAGCTAACGGTCATCGTAAATCAACCGGGAACGAGCGCGGAACAAAACGTTTGACGCGCCGTTCCGGCCCGTTAAGGGGGTCTCGCGGAAAATTGCAAGCGCATAAAAATATGCAAACTGCTCGCGTTCTGAACATTTCGAAGCGCGCGTACATTTTTCCGCCGCTGCCAACCGACTGGCACCGGAATGAACGTTTAAGTTTAAACGTCCGTCGCTCGTTCACATCGTTTTTCATTGTCGGGATTTGATCGCGCTCATCCTCGACATTGCCAACAATGCGTCCGCCGCAATTGTTTATGAGGGAAGGGTTTAAACCATCCAGGCAAACCGCCTCTTGTTCTTTTTCAAATCAACATCGTGTCAAGAATCTCGCGATTTATTATTGCCGGAGTTTTCTCGCATCTCTGAGAGATGTGTTTAAAATCGGACTTTGTTTTTGTCGAAGATCGAAGATTGTCGCAAGCAATTGTTGCAGAATATCTCTTACAGTTAATCGAAAAATAAAAATAAAAGGCACTTAGAAAGGCACTCGTTGCCAAAAACGCGCATAATTAATTACTTTATTTTATTTCCTTTTGTATTTAAGTTAAATTTTTTTTTTTTTTTTGTTCTTTTTATCGTTTGTTTTGCTGTACTATTTGTTTTACATTTGCGCGGAGTCGATGTCCGTAGCGTTCGACGTCCAAAAGCGTCGATATCGCGATAAATTTAACCATCCCGAACTCCGACAGCACGTTTACGTCTGATTCACATTTACAAGAATAGCGAATAGTTGCACCGTTTTCGCACGAGAGATACTTCATCAAAACGTTTCGAACATCACATTCACCGAAAAACCGAATGATGCGCACATGGTCGACTATTGCCTAACGATGAAATATTTCGACCGGGAATTATATACGAGGCGAAGTAATATCTTGCGCGTCACGGCGCAGCCAAAACCGGCGCATCCGTCTTATTCATCGTTCTTCTAAAGTTTTGAACGTAATCGCGCGCGTCGCGGCCAGATAAGTCGAGCGCCATCAATTACACCCCGACTTGATGTGCATCGCATTAAATAAAATCTATTTGTTCAATCATCGCGCCAAGTTATTTATCACCGAAGAGAAGTTATTTACTGCCGAAGAGAGAATTGATATAACGATTGTGACGCGCCTCAAACGTAAATCATTCTCTTTCTCACACTATTTTTGCCGGAATTCGAGACTGAAGTCTCGCGGTCATGTAGTCTCCTCTTCTTCTAAAACATTTAAAGTGATATTACAGTTTTTACATATTTCATTAATAAAAAAATTTTTTTTTCTTACAACAAATTTTCAATAATTGCTTCAGTTAATTCCGAAGATCGAGAAACAGCGCTTCCCCGTCCTACTTGCCACCGCAGATTCGATATTATTCGATTCGCGGGAAATCCCCGTGTGGATTTGAAAAAACTCCCTCGAGCGTTTTTCCAAACGTCGAAAACGCGAGTGCGCTGCGCCGACTTCACAAAGATCCGGGGTCTGTGTAACTCCGTTCTAAAGATGTGTTGGAGAAGTGTAAGAAGGGTAGGCTATTTCTGGTCGTGGGAGCCGAGAGAGACCGGCCGTGCAAACGGCTCTTAGCTACTTCGTACACCGAGAGTAGTCTCGCTTTCGCCGCGTATCGCCGATACACTCTTTTCGGGAGGGCGCATCTCGCGAAGAGAGATCAACGATGTGACCGTTGTGAAGTGAAGTGAGGAACGGTTCCAGTCAGACGGTGATCGGTACGAGCGTGAATCTATCTTGTGTCGTTCGAACAAAAATTAAACGGGGAAATCTGCATCTGTTCGATCGGAAAATCGAACGACATTACTCCGTCGAGTTGCAACGAAGACAAACTTCTTTGCCAACAGAAAAAAAAGCAATTTTTTCTTTTTATTCTGAAAAAAAAAATTAAAAAATGTGATACTTGCGCCAGATAAATGTTTTTTCATACATTTTTTTTTTTTTAGAGTATACTCTAACGAAATCAAGAAAATCTCTGAACGAATGTTAAAATAAGTGACTGTTAATTTTTCTTACACAAAAGTTTTTCTCTTTCTCGTAAGTTTTACAAATCGAAGATACTGAATAATAACGACGCGAGAAAAAAAAATCAAGCTGCATTTTGTACGGAATAATGATCTATAAGAGAAATTTCTTTCAAAATTTGTAAATATGAAAGATAATTGAATAATACAAGTGTCAAAACTACTACTGCGAAATTAATGTGATCTTAGTGTGCGTAGACGGTCATGTGACGGGAAATATTAAGCAACTCCGAAAATGAAATGTCAAATGGCAAGATATGTTGGAAATGTTAAATGACAGACTTAAGAGAGAGAGAGAACGTAAATAATTTTAAAGACGTTCGCGAACTGTAAAGTGAATCTTCTGACATAAAAAAGAAACTTACAAACTTTAGTTGAATAAACATTATTTTAAAAAAATTATCAAAAGCTTTTTCAACAGGCTACAAAAATTAAGACGGATTAATTGTTTCAATAGAGCGATTAAAAAAAAAATGTAAAAATTTAACTTAAAAACATCTTATTACGAGTGAGAAGAAGATGCGAAAAATTTTTACCAAATCGTGACACGTGTGTTACATTGTAACAAATGGAATCGAAGAGAGACGTCGAGACGACGACGGACGATAGCGCGGCGGAGGCGAGACAACGTCGCGTGCGAATGATCGAAAGCGCGAACTCGTAATTCTCGTCGTCGGGATGCCAAGTTCCAAGCCTTGATGTCCATTTATCCGCGTCGTCGACATAACGGTTTCATTGTCAACGCGAGTGAAAACAAAGCTATTGGACATTGATCCTGAAGAAGGAGACGGTGTGTGAATTAATCACAAAGTTTAGTGAAAACGTAAAATGAAATCGCGACACGTCTCTCAAACTACACCTGACTCAGGAAAATATCGCGAACAATTCAAATAAATCTGGATTGCTTCTGACATCTGCGCTTATCTCGATCGCATTCGATCGAGATCAATCAACTTTAGTCGAATCTAGAAAGTAGCGGTAGAAAAAGGGAACGAAAAAAATTTGGAAGGTCTAAACTTTTACAGCACCTCGATGCAGCACAATCTTGTCTGATAGAGTAATAAAATCATCCAATCGATTCTGAAGTCGACTCAACGACAAACTGTCATTCGTCGTTGCGTATTGAAGCGTGAATATTAGAATCTCATCAAGATCGGATCGAATGATCATTTCGAAAGGAGACAATGTCCTTCTGCAGGATCACGGGTAGAAGCCGGGGTCTCCCCAGGCCGAATTACTTTCCGCTGCTCCCGCCCATCAGTCCAGCGGACGCGAAGCGCTTCTGTCGCATCACCGGCAAGTCCTACGGTCTGCCGACGCATCATTACATTCCGGTGTTGCTCGGCGCGCGCGTGCACGACAAAACGAAATGCAAGATAACGACGAACGCGTCTGGTCAGGGACCGCACCACTACACCGCCGGTCTGATTATCGGAGAAAAAAAGAGGCACGTGGTGCTCAAGGACTATCGATACGTATTTCCGATTTTGGAAGGCGAGGGCGAGCAGCAGCGCGCTTTGCGAGATCTTCTGAGCACGAAGCAAACTCCGATAGAGGAGGAGGAAAAATTCGTATACACGGTGGAAGAGCGAAGATGCAGTCTTGTGTTCCCGGCAAAGTTGGAGGCCGCCGTAAGGGACGGGGATGTCAAGGATGTCATGCTTTCGCGGGACTGCGACACCGTTTTGCTCAGATTGAAACAAGGAAAAAACGTGTCCGTGGACTTCAAGAATCTGGAAGACTTTGAGAATCTCTACGACGGTCTGGGACCTCGGGAAGAGGTGTTGAAGGAGCGAGAGAAACAGGAGGCTGAGGCGAGGAAGCGAAAACGAAAAAGACAGACTGCGTTGAATTACGCAAAGAAAATTTTCGAGGAGAAGGAGCGAGCAGAGGATGAGGAAGAATTGCGACGCACCAAACAGCTGAAGCTGCGAAGCATCAAGGAGGAAATCAATAAGGAAACCGCACAGGATTGGAATCACGTGGACATGAATCAGGCGAGAAGAAAATCTTCCGACATCGTGAACATCTCCAACACTATCAAAAACGCCGGGAAACCTGTTTCCAATGTACTAGATTGGAATTCGTTTCCGAACAATGCGAATAAATCGGTGGGCATGCCGGTAATCGAGGAGATGCCAGTTCCTGTGATTGCCGAGCCACAAATTATCGATCGAGAACCAGTTCTGTACAGTCCCGCGTCCGAGTCCGTAGGAGGTTTCGAAGCTATTGCGATCGCGAAGCCGTTGACACCTCTGATCGCGAAACCCGATTCGGCATTACAAAGCGCCATTCAGAACATATCCTACGATAATCTGAAGGAAAGCGCAGACGTCACGGAGAAGCTGCTGCGGGCCGGAGAAAAAGCGCTGGATTGTCTGCCCAAGATGGAAGAGGTTTCCGAGCTAGTGCGAAGTTTGCCATCCGGTAAGAAGACCACGATGCACAACATCAAGGGTCTCAAGTTGGACATCAAGTCGGCGGAGAGATTCGTCACCGGTCAAACGATACAAACACCGTCTGGCGAAGTTTTCGTACCTGGACAGACTCTGACAACTCCTCAAGGTCCTGCTTTCGTTCCTGGACTGACGCTCAATACGCCTGACGGTCCTCTTCTGATTCCTGGACAGATTGTTACTGTGAATGAAACGGACGGTGCGAAAACACCGGTGTTTATCGCCGGTCAGACTCTGATGACCGAGCGGGGCGAGTGCTTTGTTCAAGGTCAAACGTTTCACACGAGCGAGGGCAGCAAGTTCGTCGAAGGTCAAACAGTCCTGACGGAAAACGGTCCGAAATTCGTAGCTGGTCATGTAACTACTGATAGAACTTTTATTGCTGGCCAAAGTATAGTCACTCCGGACGGAATTCGTTTTATGGCGGGTCAAACTGTCACAGATTATCACGGCGAACCGGTCTTCGTACCAGGACAGAACGTGAAAATCAACGACAATTACGAATTCGTTCCGGGTCAATCTATCGAGTCGCCTAACAACGAAATCAAGTTCGTTCCTGGACAAACACTTCTGACGACCGAAGGTTTACAATTCGTCCCGGGGCAGTACGTGACCACAAAATCAAACGAGAAGCACTTTGTACCCGGCGTCATCAGAGAAATCGAGGATACTTCAACATTCGTGCCAGGAATGACTCTGGACACTCCGAAAGGACAGAAGTTCGTCGAAGGTCAAGTGTTGAAAACGCCCGAAGGCATGTTCTTCTGTCCCGGACGAACTGTCGTCACCGAGAAAGGCTTTGAGTTCGTCGCGGCTACCAAGTTCGACGAGGTAGTTTTCCAGGAAGCTGGTCCGGTCGGTATACCAGTGGATTCTAAGACTGCAATATCGATTCTTCAGCAGCGCGAGGTCTTTGGTCATATGGTGCAAACGGAGAAAGGCATTGAATTCTTTCCGGAGAACGTGAAGAATTTGCCAGAAGGAAGAAGGATTGTGCCAGGTCAATTGGTCAGTGGAGATAAAGATGGACCGCGCTTTGTTCCGGGTGTTATGACGGAAGACGGTTTCTTGCCGGGTCAGATAGTTACAACGGAAAAAGGAGAAGAGTTCGTGCCGGGTCAGGTAATCGACACCAGCAGCGGACCCAAATTCGTGCCGGGACAGATAGTAGAAACCCGCGCCGGGCCCAAATTTGTGCCCGGTCAAACAATCGATACTGCGGACGGACCGCGTTTCGTACCCGGTCAGATTGTTGAGACCAAAGTGGGACCTACGTTCATTCCCGGTCAAGTAATCTATACCGAAGAAGAGGGTTCCAGATTTGTTCCGGGACAAGTAGTGGACACACCGGATGGACCGAGATTTGTGCCAGGTCGCGTGGTGGAAGCTGGCGAGATGGGTGTGACTTTCGTTCCAGGCCAAATCGTACAGACGGAAGAAGGACCTTGTTTTGTCGCTCCGGATCTTATTGACACACCTGAGGGCGAACTGGAATTTTCCGTGCAGGGCTTTGAAGTTACGCCCGAGGAGCTGCGTTTGTTGCGACCGCAGCATCTAAACTACAATCCACGTTTTCGTCATCGCGGCGAGACCAGCATAGACGCAAAGATGCTGCGTGAATTGTCAGAGGCGGGACTATCAGTTGGACGGAAAGTCTCCACGAGTCTGCCGGCGGTAGACGTAGATGTAGATCCAAAAGCGGTGGCCTTGGAACAGGCTCTTGCTGTGGCAACAACAAAATTAGGTCTTCAAGGTGGCACGGCGGTAAAAATGGCGCAAGTGGTGTCTACAGTCGTGCAATTGGCGAAAAATATATTTTTACAGCAGCAGCAACGAGATGCAAATTCTGAAAACGCAACGGCGATGTTAACTAACGGCTTCCAGTCTTCTGTTGCAGGAAAAGTTGAAGAAAACAAGTCAAACAATGACGGTAACGATGAATCTCTTCGGGATACGTTAAAATCAGCTATCGCGGCAGCTGTTTTGACGATATCGAATGAGCGGCAGAAAGACGAGACTTCTCAAGATTTCATTTATTCTTCTATCAGCGAATCCTTCGACGTTCTACTGCGTCAGAACGATAAGGACGTCGAACGGTCAGTGGACGAAGTTCTAAGGATTTTGTTAATCCCGCAGAATCGCAGTTCTTTCTGCCAAAGCGTGCTCTCAGAATTGTTAGACATCAAAAACAGCAAGGTGGACATATTGAAATCTACGGTAACTTCTGGTCAGTCCTTGCAGAAGGACGCTGTTCTCGATAATCTATCGATGGTTCTCGAAGAGGAACATGGTACAGATTTGATTGGGCCAGCCTTCAGAACCGTCTCGAGAAATGATCCCGAACTCGTGTCGCTCGTTTTGGAGAACGTTTCGCGACGCGTGGCCGACGTGGCGACCGAGAAGGAAGCCGCGGACACGGTCTACAAGGCGATCGTCGAGGCGGTGCGTGAGTCCAGTGAGATTCGCGTGAAGAAGTTGCTGAACGCCGAAGGATCGAACGTGCGCGAGATGTTGCTGCAAGCGGTGGGTCTGGCACGAGCCCTCGGCATGTCCGACACAGCGAGTAGCTTACTAACTGTGATCAGTGACGAGCAATCTACTTGGGCGTTGGCGAACGACCGAGTGACAATGGACGTACTGAAGAGGTTGGCGATCATGAGGAAACTCGCGGAAGAGCGACCGCCCTTCATGAACGCGCTCGGACAGTTGTGCAGCGACCCTGAATTAGCCAGGGCGGACCCACGGCTCAGAACTCTCGTAAGAGAGAGCGCCGCGCTGATGATAGTACCGGAAGAAACCCCGTTGTTATCCTCGGCCGACGTGCCGACTGCGTTGTTGCACGCCGACAACAGTCTGGCGATGGAAGAGTTCTTGCTACGAAGAAATCACAAGCCGTCGTCCATTTTCATGATCCTGAAGCAAGGTATGCAAGCTGTCGTGCCGAGAGAGGCTTCCAGATCGGTGCTGACCGGTGAAGTCGCCTACACCGTCCTCGACGAGGACGGTATCCATCACTTCGAGCCGTTGCACGTGTTCTCGGCGCTTAGACTGAATCGTCCGGCCGCTCATCGGTTCTCTATGTATTGCTGCCCGATGGCGAAGGAGGTGGACATCGACGGCGAAGCCATGTCCACCACCTTCACAACCGCAACAACTTCGATCGCCAGCAGTCTGGACGGTTCCGCTAACGGCAGTTCCAACAAGCAAGAAAGCAGCGGCACCGCGACTCTGTCGAGATCCGAACATTCGGCGTTTTATTTAGCTAGCAGAGAAAATACGCCGAGCCTGAAGAGATTGAATAGCGTTCGGCAAAACGACGGAAGCTTCGAGCGGGTAAAGAATAAAGACCACAAAGCAACCGTATATGTTTTCAATAATTAATCATTTATAAAAATGTACATTATGACGAACTGTGCACGAAGGTATATTTTATGTAACTCTTTATTATCGCTTCCTTAGAGATTTCGCGGAGATGAGGAAATTTTGCGACACACGGAATAAATTGCAACTCGCTTCAATAATGAGAGACACTCGTTAGTTCGCAATTTATATCGTATCTGAAATTATCTCAAAACCGAATCCAGTTCCAAAATCTGTCTCACAGCCTCGATATAAATCAATCTTGACGCATAATTACTCTCATTCCGCGAATTTCGGTTTACCGAAATAAACGCGCACAATATCTCCGAGAGACTTTTTATTTTAAGACAAACCGAAAATAAAAAAAAAAAAAAAAATGTCAAGTACACGCGGCTTTATTCTTTCTTTTTTATATTTATGCCGTTGTAATTTTTCTGTTACGCACAGGGATCCTCGGAAAATTACGTCGTCGTGAAGGACTACGTGGGGGAGAGCGATGGTTTCACCGTCAACGTCGGCGACATCGTCGAGGCCATCGAGCACGACGACGGTTCAGCGAAGTAAGCAATTTTTACCTCAAGGATATAATACGCGTTAACCCGACAAAAAAAACTAAAAAAAAAAAAAAAAAAAAGTGAGGAAAAGAAGACGCGCTTCCCGACGGCGGCATTGTCATCGCGGCTCGCCGACTTTCTATCGTTCTCCACGTGGGTGGAACGCCGCCGACGCGTGGTGAATTTTATGCCACCGCGTAAGCTAAGAATAAACCGCGCGAGTTCAATCCGCACGCATACGCGCTCGCGCGATAACGATTGTCCATGGGGCAAACAACTGTTTTATCACCGCTTTCTATCCCCAGTGCGCCATCGCGCAGACACACACGGAAGCGATAAGACCGCGAGATTGATCGGACGAGAACGCATTTATGGGTGACAGGTGCATCCCTTTGCGCGCTCGCCCATTAACACGCTTTCGTCCGAGAGTCGCGCGAGAGTGTACGATCACGCAAATAACACCGAGTCCTGAACGCGGTCTCTGTTTACGCGTTGATCAAATGGGACTGTCCTCACACGCGCATGTGAATCATTACATAGTACGCCGTTATAATCGTAAGGAGAAAACCCGGGGTGAATTTCGACTTCCGAGAATTAATTCTTATACTCTGTCAAACTACAAAGTGAAGATCATTGCCCCGCAAACACGCGTTCTTTCACGCTTCTTGGTGCTCGCACACCCCCGCCCCGGCTATTTTTATATCGCGCGATGGTTTCATCCTCTCGGCGTTATCCTCGTCTTGTATCACGCACAGAATTTGTGCGTATATCTTGTGACTAAAACGCGCGAAAATTCGCGCGAAGAAATTCCGCGATTACGTGAGAAAATTATTAGTCCGTTGGCGCGTCCGTCAATATAATCCTCGAAAAATAATCGAGGATTAGGGAAAAAAAAAAAAAAAGGATTCGTCGGAGCAACGCTGCTGCTAAATCACGCAGGATTTCACAAGGCGGCTGAGGTCTCGGGAGAGATGAGAAACGTCTCTCTCTACCGCGCGTTGTGCGCGGCGATGCCGTTACGCATCGTAAAATTAGCGCGGCAGATGCCTTTCAGTTATGTCTGCGAAATTAACAAGAGGAAACAGCATGTTGCGAAATATCATATAATCCGCAAACGATGTGCTTTCCGCTCCGCCGCGACGCTTGAGGAACTGATCAGCTCTGTAATTTAATAGCTTTGCACGTGCAAGAATCGCTCGTTGTGATACAGTTAACAACATAACATAGCTTTCTCTCTCTCTCTCTTCTCTACGAAGAGCATATATATATGTATGAATAAAAAAATTAACAAATAAATTAAAAATAAAGAAAAATTAACAAATAAATTAACAACAAATAAAAATTTGCAAATAAAGAAATATAATATTTTGAAGATTAATAACACAATAAAAAAATAATAACGCAAAATAAATTTGTGATACAATAACACGAGATAAATGTTGTCGAACGAGCCTCTGAACGAGGCTCTAAAGCGAACTGCTTCGCGTTGTTGTAGGAAAGCGAGGCTGGATCCCGATCTGGACGTCGAGATCGGCGACGTCCTGGACAATTCGGCCGCCCGGCACAAGCTGTCGATAAGACCGCGTCGAAATCACGCGGATCCGCGCGCTCGTGGCGGCTCGAACATCAGTTCGGACTCGAATGTTCAAAGGTAAGACGCCGAGAGACGATCTGTTCATTTGCGGTTTTTACGTCGCGCGAGACTCGCACAATCACCGCACGCGCGGCCGGCATTCGCTAATTTTATCGCCGAAAACGTAAATTAACTCTCTTTGACGTACGATATTTCATGCCGCTTTCGCAACAAAGTTTAACCGACTCGAAATAGAATAACGAAGGCTGCGACATTAAACTCCGCGGATTGCCGCAAGAACAAGGCGTGTCAAATCCTCTTCTTCCGCACAGTTGTGCAATTGTCGTTATCGAATAAAACGGAACATTACGACGAACTCGTTTTGATGAATCAAGAAATATGTACATACATCGTCGCTCGAACATCTTCAAGAAATAAATGACGAACAAGTTGATAAAAAGAGTATCGTAAGATCTTTAAAACATCTAATCTATACGCTCTCATTATTTATATAAGAAAAATAATAAAATAAAAATAAAACCAGTATAATAGCCAAGGTGGATACAGGTGCAAAAATCTGTTTAAAGTGTAAATGTAATACACAATATAATTATAATTCGAATAAAATTTTCACACAATTTGAAAATCTACATCGGATGCTTGAACGAGGAAGAAAGAGATTTGCATCTCCCACGTACACCGAAAAAATTATATTCTCGTAAGTAGAAGATTTTATACTTAAAAAATCTTCTCAAAGATTTTAGATGATATTCTTCTGAAATTAAGAATATATTCTTTATTTAAGAATATATTTTTAATTTAAGATATAATATATTCTTAATTTAAGAAATAATAATATAATTTAAGAATATATTCTTAATTTAAAAGAATATATTCTTAATTTAAAAATATAGTCTTTTTCGATAGTGAAATATATATATGTTTTTCTATATATAGAGGCTTTTTATATTCTAATCAGTATATATTCTTATCAATATTACTATTTAGAAGATTTTCCTCTTAAAATAAGAAACTCTTCTTGGCGCCTATTTTAGTATAAAATATACTTAAAGTAAGTGGGATATCTCCTCAAAACAAGAATACAATTTTTTCGATGTAGGAAAAATGTTCTTTATCTTCTTGCAAAAAAAAACACTATTCTCTGAAAAACTATCTATGGTCAGAAGTCGAATCTGATGTATTATACATTAATCACGCGCGCGCGCGTATAACAAAAATTGTGTAAAAACGTCCGTGCACCGAAAAAATTGTATTCTTGTTTTGAGGAGATATCCCACTTACTTTAAGTATATTTTATACTAAAATAGGCGCCAAGAAGAGTTTCTTATTTTAAGAGGAAAATCCTCTAAATAGTAATATTGATAAGAATATATACTGATTAGAATATAAAAAGCCTCTATAGAAAAACATATATCTCACTATCGAAAAAGACTATATTCTTGAATTAAGAATATATTCCTAAATAAAGAATATATTCTTAATTTCAGAAGAATATCATCTAAAATCTTGAAGAAGATTTTTTAAGTATAAAATCTTCTACTTACAAGAATATAATTTTTTCGGTGTGGGATTCTTCACAAACGAGTGGACTGATTCATCGTTCGTCTAAATTCGTATTCGCGCGCGATAGTGAAGTGCGTTATGAGTGTGAATTGCATTAAACGACGTTACAGGCCAACAAACGCCGAATGGTCTGTAACGCGTGTCGAGGATGTTTTCCAGATTAAATGCAACGTGTTTCAAAGACCGCGCCACTTTGTAAACAGCTCTGGCTCGAAAACGTTTATATTAAATCATCGTAAGAGATATTTAATATCCGGAGGGGCGTTGTACTTAAACCGAATGACAAAGTGACTCGATACTCGGTAAGCGATAAATTTCTTCGCTGCGATTGTGTTCGTTGGCGTTGGTTTAAGAGAACACATTTGGAAATTTCTGCAGCAGATTCCTGCATCGCGCGAGACCTGCATTTGCGAATTTTGTCCGAAAGGCGTGCGCGAGACAGGGAGAGAGAACGAAAGGAAAACAAAAGACCCGTTGTTTGTGCGGATCTATATTCAAAATGCAAATTTGAATTTGCGCGCATTCGAAATAACTTCAGTTCCGCTGAATTATGACGACGCTAATGAAGATTGAGCATTTATAAACGTACCAGACAATAATATCTCGCGTGCGATCCTATCTCCGTGATGATTGGCGACCGGCCAGAGTGTCAGCGGAATGGCGCGATAACGCGTAAGTTATTGTCGAAAGAAATCTTCTAATGTGTCGCGTTGAGCAAATGTCGCAAAGGTTCGAGTTGGAAATTCTTAACGGGGTATACATTGTCGACGAGATGTGTCCGAGTGGAAAGCGTATAGATATTCTTCCGATGTTTGTTACAGAGATTGTGTGTACTCTGTCGTATAGATTTTTAGACGCGTGTAACGTTCGTAATCTGGTAGACTCTTGTCTCGGACGATACATCTCGTGTCCAAGAAAATGCAAACGCGCGTTCACGAAGCTAGTCATGTGTAACAATTCAAATGCAATTTTGCGCCAACGGATTTTGCGTTTCTGTGAATGGACGATGACTTCTCTCTCGATGACAAGACGGCGCGAAGTCTTAGTCATTTCGCGCAAATATAACTGTACGGCACCCACGCGGTCGCAAATCTATCTATATACACGTTCGCTTCTTCCGATAGATTTAATATTGATTTTTATTGTTAGACAAATCTGATTTTTTTGATCAATTATTGAAATTAACACAGATAATTAATGAGAAAATTTATGATAAATGAATATTAAAAAAAATTTATGATAAGTGAATATTGTCGAAAGATGTTGTTACTAATTTTCTAAACTTTAAAAATATTACAAATAATGTTAGTAATTAGTAATAAAATATTTATCATAAATGCAGTTTTATGAGGTTTTTATATTTACGATATTTATATATTTTTATATATTCTTTTAAATATTTATATATTCTTTTATATATTCTTTTTTATATATTCTTTTAAATATTTATATATTTTTTAAATTTATTTGTTTACAAAATAAAAGTATTTATCACAATTCGTAATTAAAACAATGTATTTATTGTAATTGTTATTTTTTACAGAGTATATGTTCGTACATCCGATGGGAAACAAGGATGGCTGCCCGTGAACATTTTGATGCAAACGGCACTTAGCGAAGAGAGCTCATCATTGTCTCGGCCAGAGGATTCTCATTATCGACGAGAGTACGTCTCTACTTTTTATTTCTACTTAATTTGCAAGTTTTTTAAGCGCATTGCGATAATATTTTACCTTCAAATTTAATTTCTACGTGGTGTTTTCTACATTGCAAGTGCATATTACACTGACACACTCGTTTCGCTTTTAGGGCCGTCGTAAAAGAACTAATCGAGACGGAGGAAGAATTCGGAAAGGATCTCCAGGTGGTCGTCGAACGTTATCTGAAACCCCTCGACAATCCCGGCGTTCCGCGCGTCGTACGGGACAACAAAGAAATTATTTTCACTAATCTGAAACAAATAGCTGATTTTCATAACACGTATGTATTTACGGCAACGAACACTGATAGTAAAATAAAGAATTACACTGCGACACTATTCAGATTCATGGATACATTTTCACAGCACAAAAACCGAACACCTCACATCTCTGCGCTCACTGCGATTCTTCTTAAATCTATTAAAAAATGTTACAAGTGAATAAACGTTTCAATTTTCTTTTTTTTTTTTTGGCATACAAAGAGAATCACCGAAAGAACACATGCGCACTCTGACACATGCTATTTAAATTGAAATTATACAAATTCCAACTACTTTTGTACAAACAATTGATTTACTTTCGTCACACATTAATGTTATATAATTGGTTTATTATAATTTGGTTTTCAATCACACATCACACACACGATCACGATTCGTATACGATCATGCAATCACACTACACAAGATTTTTTCACATGTAGCGGAGTACGATGAAAGAGCGTAAGTCTGTCGTGGAAACGTATTTTGTGTGGTAGTGTGCTTTTTCGTATATGTGAACGTGTGTAATCCCAAAACAGATTATTTAATTTCATAATCTATCATTCCTTCAAACTACTGCCTTATGAAAAGTTGATTATAAGCAACTCCCTTTACTTAATGTGTCAGATTTCACGTGTAACAAATATTAAAAAACAAAAAAAAATTACTGTAAAATTAAATACAAGACCTGTGAGATAAGGCGCAATTAATTTGACCGACGCTAAAAGAAATTAGTTACCAACAACGTCGATGTGTACCAATATCAAGTTAATTTTATTACTCACTACATTACTAACCGGATCGATTTTAATTTATCATCACTCGTCAGAAATATCTTGCTGGATTTTTTTCTGATAAATTAAACCACCATTCTAATTTCTTCGCGTGAGGCCCCCTTTAAGACCGGTCCGCCCCCTCCGCCCCATGTGTCAGTGAATAATAACTGATAACCGAAATGTGCTCAGAGAGATTTCGACTCTTCCGTGTCGCATTTTAAAGTGAGGCGTGTCGCATTGTAAAGAAGACTTCCGTTTCGTAGCATGTTAGGCGTGGTGTGACTGTGGCATGATAATTAATTCCGGCCTTACTTAGATCGTTCGGCAGGGTGTTGATCGAGGGCGTCAAGTACTACGCGGATCAACCACGTATGCTCGGCAGAACTTTCTTGAGACTGGTAAGTGTTCATTACCAGATATTTTAGATGTAATGAAGAAGTATTAAGGCAATTGTTTTGCAATACTGTTATAATGTTGCGATTGAAAAGCGAGAGAGTTAATTTTATTTGTATTATAAGCAACGTATATATATATATATATAAAGTTTACTCCTGTAAGCCCTTGACGTTCGTGCGATTTTTGAAATTGAGAAATCTTATTAACTATTTAGTGGAAGAATTTCTAAAAATAAAAAATATAAAAACTAATATTATTTTTTTAATATAGAATGTTGAAAAAAGCCTCATAATTTTTTACAGATTTTTTGCAACGTTTTAATCAATAAAAAAATCGCGTGAGACATAAATGTCAAGATTTACACAGGATAAGTACCTAAAAAAAACTGTTAAACAAGATTAGGATAAACGTTGTGTGTTAATTATCGAAGAAAGTTTTGCATAAACCATATTTCTATCACATCAAAGATATTATCATTTATTCGTGTGTTAAAAATATAAAAAAATAATACTTGTTTAATATTCAATACTTTTTTTTCAAAACGAACGAACAAACGTTATGTCGGACTCTTTACTGACATTTATCACTGTCTGTATTAATGATGTTATAAAAATCAAACTTATTTATATTCTTAAAATGCAAAAATGTAAGAAAGTAAAATAATGCGCAAAATGTTTATTCGATGAATAGAAACTTATTTCATAATGCCTGTGTATAAGAATAAATAAAAATATGAGACTATCACACATTTTTATAAGTGTGAGTCAGAACTAAATAAATATCAGAACTAAAATATCATACTAAAATATAATGTTAATACATTATTGAGACGTCTCAACACGTCTTTAGTTAGGCGACGTGTTCGAACGTTTTTTTAGAGAGTGTTGCAGTTAAAACTTAAAATTGATAAGATGTTCATTATACACATTATTGTGCTTATCATTTATTTTTGTCCCAGATTAGATTTTTCTTACACGCGTTAATTAATTTTTACAAAAATCTCTCAGTCAGCAATGTGTTAAGAATAAAAACATTAATAATCGCTGATATTTGAACGATAATGTTGATTGAAATTTTATTCTCTTTCAGGAGAGGGATTTTGACAAGCATGTGGCGTACTGTAGAGACGAGCCTGCTGCTCAAGAATTTCTTCAGACGAACGACGAAGTACGCGAATACTTCGAGGTATGTACACGTTCTTTCTCTCTCTCTCTCTCTCTCTCTCTCTTTCTTTCTCTTTCTCTCTCTCTCTTTCTGTTATCATAATTACAGAAATAGAAATTTAATTTAAATTAACGTCTGTTTCGAAATGAGGCGTCAATATTATGAACATTGCGATTTGTTGGCAATGGCAATGTGAATATCAAGATTATATGCGTGTGTGTGTGTGTAAAGTAATATTTTATCTAAAAATACTTACAGATATAGTTTATGTCCAGATGCAAAATTATTTTTATAACATGCCAACTGAGCAAGTACGTGTAAACAGCAATTTAACATGTGTTAATTAAAAATAAATGAGAAATCATACGATGATAAAATTAGTATGGAGAATATAAATATTATATATAGCAAATTAAACATATATAACTAAAATAAATATATACATATTTAACTAAATATACAAAATAAATATATATAAAACATATATATATATATTAAATATACATATAAATAAATATATTATATTATATATTAAACTTAAGAAAAAACAATATATAAAATAAAAATGCAGCGACAAATATCACAATAAGTATTTTACAATAAAGATGAAATTAATTTTTTCATGTAATACTTTTTGACTTTTTAAAAAGTGACACAGACATTGCACGATTAATGACGATCGTATTCACTTTTAATTACTCGCTTTTAACATAAAGACTAAATTAAAACACTTTCTTCAATTTGTAATTCTACGCGACACGCAGGTTGCGAGCTTTCATCACGATTCCATGACCGATCGGCGCAACAGGGAGTATGGATTGGAGAAAATGTAATTATATAACGCGCGCGGGGATATGTGCGGGCGTGTGTCCAGCCCTCAAAATAGCTGAGTTTATTCTTAACGAACGGAACATCTATCGTTTCTGTTACTTACGACTGATAGTATCGAGATGCGTTGTATTAAGAAAAATATGTTTCCTCGGGATATGTCGTAGAGACAGGATATCACACGCCACTGAACAAAGAATCGCAAGAAAGAAGTTAAAAGTGTCTCTTGAATGTGTCTTAAAAAAATTTAAGTATCTAAATTTGTTAAACTAGTTTATACATACATTTTTTTAAAGTGATGAAAATTAGCTTTTAAAGATAATTTTTAATTCAACAAAGTTTGATGTGTTGTGAGTTTTAAGAAATTATTTTAAATAAGCGTAGAGAAGAAGTAGACTCGGGGCAACATTAACGAACATAAAGTGACAGCGTTGGATTCTATTTCAAGTCGCATTCTCTAGATCTCTCTTATAACTCTAACGTCTGAAGAATATATATATATATAACGCAATGGATCCCAGTCAACCATTGCGTACAATATCTCATTTAAATTTTAATCGGAAAAAAGACAGTAAAAAATTCTTAATTAAAAGACGCAGAGAGCGTAGCCAAGGAGGAAACGGAACTCGCGAACACACCGAATGTATCGATGATTCGCGTGATTTTTGTGTTGTTTTTCTCGCGTGGTCAGTCGTACGCGAAATCGTCCGACGTCTAAGTATAGCCGTTGCCGTATTGGTCTCTTCTGAGTGTAGTCGCGACGGGAGCGAGCGCCCGAAGATTCCTCGTCGGTGCCGCGCGAACCGCTGACCACCACCACGCCGTTTAGTGCGTGCGAAGAATCTTCATCTCAATCCGCAGAATCCGATCACAGGAGCCGGACTCCTGGGTGCAGTCTGTCTGCGACACCCTCTGCGACGACCACGTGAAATTCTTCGACCGAGCCAGCGACTCTCTCTCTCTCAGGGTCTTTCCTCTCTTCAATTCCAAGGTGCGCGTCTAAAGGAAGCTCCGGTTCTTCGGTTTTGGTTTTTCTCTCTTCGAATTCTTCTTGTCCGCCGGACAAGCGGAGAAGAGAGAGAGCGTCGCGACGCGTCTTCCGCCGCGATACGTCAATCCGCCGCGCGCGTCGTCGCCATTCCCGAATGCGTTGTTGTTAGCGCGCGGTGGTGACAAAGCGTCGCGCGGGGGCCGACACACCTCCGTATGTTGCATACAAAATCATCCAGTCACAGCCAAAAATACGTGTGTTCACGCCAGATCTCTGATGCTCCCGGTGTCGAATTACGGTGTGTGTCGGGTGAACATTGTGGCGAACCCTTGTGTGTCGAAATATCTCGATCTCGTTAGCGCGGTAGTTATTGTTTCTTGGTATATAAACGTGTTCCTAAGTCTCGTTCCAACAGCAGATTGCAAGGAACAAAAAACAAAAAACTTATCCGTAAAAAAATATATATGACGTTAGTGCGCAAGAGGAAAAGAGTTTCAGATTAAAATTCGCTTCTTGAAAATGTTAATAAAAAAAATGCCAGTTTAAAAATAACAATAAAAGAACTTTCACGTGTGAAAGAAGTCTAAAAAAAAAAAAAAAATTCGAAATTTTCTTGTGTAGAATTGCGTGCGAATTTAAATAATTGATATCGTATCTTTTTCACAAAAAAGCGAACATTTCGATATCATACGTGCCATCGTGCCTCGTTTTCTTGCAGGAGTTGAGCCAGACTCTGGGTGACGACAAGAGCATATCGGAACACTTGAAGCTACCGATACAACGTATAAACGACTACCAGCTCCTTCTAAAGGTACATTGCGACGATATAATATTATTATTATATAAATTATTTTATATGAAATTTTGTTATTTTTTATTATTATTTTCTAAAATCGTGCACGATGTGTGTGTGTGTGTGTGTGATGTTAAATTCTCTCGCAAAAATAATCGCTCGACAATCTTTTTCAAAACTGGCATAGAAATAATCGAGTGAAATATTCATCAGGTGTGATGTAGAGCAGACTTGACACTTTTTTTTTTTTTTTTAACCGCTGCAATCAACATACATAAGACAATCCCGCACTCTCTCAGCTGAGTACACGGATATACAGCACGACCTATATTTCCCACTCGAATTTTATTGCGCCAGACGGAAATAGCGCGGCGCTAAAGAGCCGCTTTTCACTTCGCCTTGAAATCGCGTCTTCCCGACGACGTTATTGCCGCTCATTCACACACATATCGGAAAGAGTTTAACGAGGAGCGAGTAAATCAAAACGCGTTGTATTAACAAATCTTCCGCTTGTTTTTATTACGAATAACAATTACACTGTATATTTTATTTTGTTGTGTTTTATTTCGAATCTACTTTTTCTCACTTGCAATTGATTTCTCGAATATCAAACAGAAGAATTTCGCGCGAACCAAACGAATTGGCATCGAGATTTTTCGAGCGTTCGAGAGACAGCTCGCTCATTGACAATGTTTATGATAATCGTCTTAAGCCAAGTAGAGTAATTTTATTAGAGCGCGGGCTAGTTGCCCGCGGGAAGATCAACAACAAAAAGGCAGCAACATTTGTGAGTTGGAACGCGAGCAAGACGTGTTCTCAATGGTTAATGAGTTTTTGGCCTATTTGCATTATTGACGTTCCGCTCTGACTCACTGCTTTATAAACACACGCGTGACAAACGTAACAATGTCGAAAAGTCGTTCAACATATCGATAAAAAAATCAATATATCAAAAAAACACTCTTTAGTCAATTAATAAATTGCTATTGACTTCCGATTCGATGTAACAAATCGACAAATTTGTCGAAGAATTCGAAATATTTTTCGATCAGAGTTTCGAAAACTATGCGTGAAAGCGCTATATAGAATATCACGTTGTATTTTATGTTTGTGTGTTACCGCACGTGTGGGCGTTGTGACAGATTTAGCGAGCTAAAAGCGGGTCGTCCACACAGTAGATTATCCTTTGAACACATCGCGATTTTTGGCTTATGGAAAAATTTTCCGCAAAAACATACGAGACGGTAAGTAAAAAGAGCATTGCGAAAATCAAAATGCGCACACGACGAAAGAAAGTCGCGCAACGAACGTTGCGCAAAATTCTTCCGTTTAAAACGAACCGAGGACAGATTTTGTTTCTCAATTTGCTTTTTTTTTTTTTTTTTTAATGTGTATTCATCTTCAAGCGCAAAATGTGCGAGTTAACAAATCGCGTGTTTTTATTTTTTAGGAGCTGGTGAAGTATTCGACTCGATTAGGCGAAAACTGCGACGATCTGCAAAAGGCGTTAGAGTTGATGCTAGGAATCCCCCACAGGGCGACCGATAACAAATTTATAAGCAATATCGAAGGCTACAAAGGAAACATTCACAAACTTGGTAGATTGCTCACGCACGTGAGTACGTTGCAAGAGATAATTCTTTTTTAACAAATGAAAAATTTTAATTACTTCGATTACACGATGACACAATTTCGTGATGTTCGAAGATGATTCTTTGTTAAAACAAAGAGCGCATTTTTTTCATTCGCGTATTTTTCAGGAATGGTACACAGTTATCGATAAGGAGGGAAAAAGCAAAGAGAGATATTTGTTCCTGTTCAAAGCGCGAATCCTCGTTTGCAAAGTCAGACGGATATCGGAGGACAGATCGGTTTTCGTTCTAAAGGATATTATTCGAGTAAGAAAGCGCGGATCGCGTATCGATCGCGTATATCGAAGTATAAAATTGTGCGGTGTGTTTCGTCATTTTGTTACAGTTGCCGGAAGTAGAGGTAAAGGATCATCCGGCCGACATACGATCGTTCGAGCTACACAATCCGGCTGTTCCCAATTATCCAATCACACTAGTAGCTCACAAAGATCTCGTGAAGGCTTATTGGCTCAGAGAAATCCGTCAGTACGCCAGCGACCTAGTCGCTCTCGCCGAACACGCGGCGGACGATCTTCAAGTGACCGAGGAAGCGTCGGAGACCAAGGAGGATCTCAAGAGCGACGAGAAACCGGTACCGGTGAAGATCGAACCGCCACCGCAAGCGAATCCAGGTCCACCCAAAGCCCAGGGTAATCCGAAAGAGGAAGCCAATCCGAAAGCGGCGAAAGAGGCAAAGACAAATCCAGATCCACCCAAAGTCCAGGGTAATCCGAAAGAGGAAGCCAATCCGAAAGCGGCGAAAGAGACAAAGACAAATCCAGATCCACCCAAAGTCCAGGGTAATCCGAAAGAGGAAGCCAATCCGAAAGCAGCGAAAGAGGCAAAGACAAATCCAGATTCACCCAAAGTCCAGGGTAATCCGAAAGAGGAAGCCACTCCTAAAGCGGCAAAAGAAGCGAAGGCGAATCCAGGTCCACCGAAAGCAGACTCGGTCAAGGACAACGCGAAAGTTGTAGAGAAGAGGAAGGATTCCGTTGACGCGACCGACGCGTCGGAAGTAAAGAAGACCAAAGTCGAGGAAGAAAACATGTCTCGAAAATACTCTTCGAGTCGGTTCAGCGCCTCTTCGCAAGTCGTGGAAGGTGAGATTGCTGAAACAAAATTGGATTGGATATAGAAAAACACACATATATTTTGTTTTGTTACAACTCGATGTCGCATGCGAAAGCTTCAAACTGACAATCCAAGTCGATGTTGCGTCAATGTTTTGTCGAGTTCATGTTTTGCGGCTGCGATGTTTTGATCTCGTTGTGCTGTAAAAATGTGGGAAAAAAATCGCAGAGAATTAATTATTGTTTAAATTATCGTCTTTACGCGATTATAAAATTATTAAAGTTGCCGTGTGTTTTATCACTCGAATCTTGTGTGAACGTTCTGTGAATGAATGTATAGTAAGGCAGCTTCCAACTAATACCCTGTAGAGTACTCGTCGATATCGAGCAGTCGCGATGGCGTGGAATCCTCGTACGTGGAATCGTCCGTCGAGACGAGGATGGCTTCCTCGTCGCAGGGAATGGGGCAGATAACGGAAACCACGGCTTCTTACGAGTCTTCCGCGATCACCGGAGGAACAACAGCCAGGCAGACAAAAGCCGTCGAGAGCAAGACGTCCGAAGCCAGCGTCGAAGCCACCGTCGAAAGCAGAAAGGCCGAAGCCACCTTCGCTAACGATGACGTTAGGAAGCCGGTGTTTATCAAGACGATAGAAGGATGCAATGTGGAACGTAAGTATAAGTATGATCATTTTTACACACGCGATGAGTTTTTTTTAAGAAACCAATATACTCGTAAACTTTGTCACTAGTTAATTTAAATTCGCGCTTTAATTCTCGAGAAAATAAATTTTCGATATTTTCAGTTTCGGTTTGTATATTTTTGTATTTTTTTAAATTTAGTTCGATAAGATACACACGCGATGAGTTTTTTAAGAAACCAATATACTCGTAAACTTTGTCACTAGTTAATTTAAATTCGAGCTTTAATTCTTGAAAAAATAAATTTTCGATATTTTCAGTTTCAGTTTATATATATTATATTATATTATATATTATATTATTTGTATTTTTTTGTGTGTATTTGTATTATATTTTTGTATTATATTTGTATATTTTTGTATTTTTTCAAATTTAGTTCGATAAGATACCGAATGCAGATCCCATAGAATCGAAATGTGTGTCTATCATTTAAGAGAAATAATAAATTTAAAACACCTGTTCACACCTGGTAACATTTGCTTAATTTTTACCTATTTTTTTATATTATTAAATTAATTAATTAATCTCTTTTTAATTTGTTACAATTTGATTTAGATAAAAGATATTCGACGAGATTTAAATATTTAGTAATTGAATTGTTTTTGCAAATATAATCACACACACACATATACACACACGCAAGAAAATAAATAATCCAAGATCCCATCACGAGATATAAGACATACATTTTTACTGTTCTAGCTACGCGACCAAAAAAGGCATTGATACACGCCATAGGTAAAGTGACACGTAATTTGCTTATAGTTCATCAGCGTTTCTCTGCGTTTTTTTGTTTCATACATCTCTTTCTCTCTTTTTCGTGTTTCTCTTATATAGCCAGCTGAGTAAATTGCTTTTAGACGTAATACGTTGCTGGTTGAAACCACGCTTCATCGTTTAACTCTAGATGTTTCGCTCTGTACACGATCAACACATCTACACTAAAACATTTACACATCTCGCTATACTGGAACACATCATCGCAACTCACACAAATCACATTGATGATACACTTGTATTGCTACACACACACACACACACATATACGTGTATTATTGCACTGACATTTGTTTCAGAGACTACATTATTCCATGGCTAGAAAATTCTCGTATCTTTTTTAGAGATTCTTCTTTTACAGATTAGTTTACATTAGTTTTGCACACAGTCGGGTACTTTAACAATATATACATGTGCACTTTTGTGAATTGCTCTAGAAAATAGTTTTTACACATAGATGATAAAAACGAGACATTTTACAAAAATACGAACGTTTATCTTTTCACACTCTTCTACAACAGAACGAGGTTTTTCATCAGTTAGTTCTCAATATCCAATCATCGGTAACCTTCGACTCGTAGTTTTGTACTTTTTTTTTTACCCTTCTGCACAATTATATCATATTACACAAGTGCACTTATTACATAATTAATGTCATACAAATTATATGCGCGTTTCGAGTATATATTCGATTTAATTATACACAAATTGCACTTATTGTGTTTTACGCACATTGATAACTGTTCTGGAATCAATTCCATGGTGTCACTCATTGAAAAAAAATCATGATAAGAATTAATGACAATTCTCATTTTCATATTTTAAATATAGAACGATCGTATCTCTGAATTTTTTTTTTTGACGAAGACTTGCTTTTCGCAATTTCATACTTTTTGGGATAGTGATTTTTTGTTTTTATTATCGCGCGCTAATACGCAGTCACTTTTCTTATACGCAGCCGGCGAAGTCGCTACTTTCGAGTGCACGCTGCTAACCACGGACGAGAATACCAGGATACAATGGCTGAAGGATAACAAACCGATGGAAGACAAATTGGCAGATCGCGTTGTTACATCGTTGACCGACAGCGTATGTAAACTGGAGATTCAGAATGTTCACGAATCAGATTCCGGTATATATATCGCACGAGCTTTAAATGGAAACGGCGAGGCGACGTGCACCGCGCAGCTCGTGGTTCACCAGTGTAAGTTACGTTATTTGTCTTACTTTTCTGTAGTTTAAGATGCGAGAAATAATTTTTATAATAAAAAATACGAACGCACACACGTGTCGCAGTGAGCCCGGAAGAGAAGAAGGCGAGAGCCGAAGCGAACTCTCCTATATTCTTGGTGCGTTTGAAGGACACCGAGCTGCTCGAGAACACGTATCTGCGCTTTATGATCAAAGTCAAAGGGGATCCCAATCCGGAAATAAAATTGTAAGTTTTATTTTATAAAAAAAAAAAACTATATATATATATATTAGACTTTTGTACGTTTTTGTATGAATTAATCTTAGAAAAATTAATGTACAATTTACTTCTCTAAAAATTTTAAACAATATTGTTTTTTTTTCGTTTGTAGCTTCAAAAATGGCGTCTTGATCGACGCAAAGCACGAACGCGTAAAAATTATCCGAGACAATGCCGAGAAGGGATTTTATGAAATGGTGATCGCCGACGTTCAGAAGCAGGATGCCGGCAAGTATTCGTGTTCAGCCATGAACCGTTACGGCGAGACCACTTGCGAGGCAGTGGTAACGGTGACAGATGAGAAGCCACTCTTCCAAGGTCTTCCCGAAGGTCTTCTCGAGCTTGGGACCGAGCCAAAGTTTCTTTGGTCCCGCGATGGAGAACCGTTCGATCCTGAAGAGAGATTTAAGGTTCTCTTCAAGGATAACGAGGACACTTTGGCGCTCGTGTTTCAACATGTTAAACCTGAGGACGCCGGTCTTTACACATGTGTGGCGCAGACTAGCACAGGTAAATTATTTAATAACACATAGTTAATGTTATGTATATTTAAAAAATAGAAAATTATAAAATTTTATATTTAATTTCGTTGATAAATTAATTTATATGAGAAGTTTTTTTTAAATATATATTGTACCATTAGGTAACATTAGCTGCAGCGCAGAGTTAACGGTGCAAGGTGCCGTGAATCAATTGCTGAAGGACCCGGAGAAGCCAAGACTCCAAACGGAGTCCAAAAAGTCCGAAGTAAACGTCGGTGGTTCCGCGATGTTGGAGCTCCAGGTGAAGGGCTATCCCAAGCCGGACATCAAATGGACGAAGGACGGTCAGGAGATCGTGGCCGGCGGTAGGATCAAGTATCTCTGGGAGGATGAAGAGTCTCTGTCGCTGGTGATCAAACAAGTAACCGCTAAAGACGGCGGCGTGTACACCATCACGGCGAAAAATGAGCTCGGCGAGGACAACACGCAGATCGAGTTGATCGTCAAGTCCGCGCCGAAGATCATAAAGAAGCAGTCGGACATGATGATCCTCATCGACGAGACGGACACGATGACCGTACAGGTAGAGGCCACTCCGGCACCGGAAGTGACGTGGTACAAAGACGGCCAGTTGATTCAGGAGAGCGATCGCATCAAGATTATCAAGGGGGATAACGACACGTACAAACTTACGATCAAGAACGCGAAGCTGACAGACGCGGGCTCGTACTCGATCGTCGCGCGCAACGAAATCAATCAGACGACCGATATGTGGAAGGTCGGCATCAAGTGCCCGCCGAAGATCAAGAAGAGACTGGGCGAGCCGCGAGTGATCAACGAAGGCGACACCTTGAATCTTCTGATCGAAGTGGACTCCGAGAGCAATCCGACGGTGAACTGGTACAAGGACGGGGAGCTTCTGACTGCGAGCGATCGCGTGAAGATGACGAAAAACGGAAACAATTATATACTCACGGTCACTGGAGCGAAAGTGGAAGATGCGGCGGTTTACAAGGCCGAGATTGTCAACCAGCACGGCACTATCTCAGACGACACGAGAGTCAGGGCAAGTAGTTTTTAATTTTTTTTTCACTAATGTTTTTCTCATCTTTTTGTTATTCTTTTTTTTACAATATCTCTGCAGGTACGCGGCATACCGAGATTCAAGACGAAATTGTGCGACATGAGCGCGAACGAGGGTGAGCTGAACGTCGAGTTCGTGGTGGAGGTGGAGGGTTTCCCGAAGCCGAGCGTGCATTGGTTCTTGGGCGACGTGGAGATTACGGAAAAACGCACGGAGTACACGCGTGTGGAAGAGGGCGACAACTACAAGCTCATCATGAAGGAGGTGAAGACCGAATTGAAGGGTTGCTACACTTGCAAAGTGCAGAACGAATACGGCGAGAACTCGAGCAGCTCCAACTTGACGGTGAACACTCGGCCGAAGTTGCTGAAGAAACTTGCGGATCAGAGATTGAAGGAGGGCGAAACGCTGACACTTACGTTCGAAGTGTCGGGCACACCGGATCCGGAGGTCAAGTGGTACAAGGACGGCGAGGAGGTGACGGCGGACGCCAGGATCAAGATCACCAGAGACAGTCAGCGCAAGGAGAGTTACGATCTGACGGTGACGTTGCTGAAAGGCAGCGACGGTGGATTGTACGAGGTGCGGGCTGAAAATGAGCTCGGCTACGTCACCAGCAAGAGCAAAGTCATCGTGTTGAGTAAGTATTTAGTGATACTTTGTTCTCTCTTCAATCTGACTCTGGAACTCGACTTTCTCCGAAGGCAAAGTCAACTTAAAGATGTTTGTTTATTGTGATGTATTTTTCTATCAATACTTTTTGATGTTGAAAAATTATTTTTGCGATTATTCTCACGCAATTTTACATGTATACTTATCTATCCTCGCGTTATTTCGTTCGTGACGTCACGGGTCGAGTTCTGGAGTTAAACGCGGAATAATTTTTGACTTGAGATCTCAAACAAAGATGGCTGAAACCGTGATAGTTGCCGGAAGGCAGGTGCCAATAGGCAGCGTAAATTTCTAGTTTTCGAGAAATCACAGCGGTAAAAGTCGTCGTGTTTCAACGTTCAGTAAGTACTGAATGAAAGAAAAAACAAGAGACGTGTGCACACACACATACAATTTTGTCCCTTTCTTTATGTCTCCCGATGTGACATTTTTTTTTTTTTGTACGGCCTTTAGCGACGAGGTTTATTCGAGACAATTCTTTTTTTTCTCACAATTCCTCTCTCGTTGTGCGAAAGATCTGTGTGTCAAAGGGGACTCTTCTGATTTCCTTGAACGAAAGGGAAAGAGCACCCGTCCTTGAGCACGCGTCACGGTAAAAAATTTTTCATATATACTTATACACAAATTAAAATATTTATATCTAATTATGCAAATTTATACGCCGAATATGTCCATATAATTTTATACACGGAGAATTTCTTTTTTTAAGAGAATGGCTTCAGAGATATTCCATATCAAATTACAAAATAACTCTATTAGTATCATGTTAGATACAAAAAAATTGTATAAAACTATATTTTTACTATATTTTAAAAAAATTTTTGATATATGGGTAATTCTCAAAAAACGTAATTTCCGTGGACTGTAATCTCCGTGGTATATTGACATAAAAAACATAGATAAGTTTTTTATATTGCATAGTCACGTATTCATATTACGAATGGTGACTTAAAATGGTATGAAAAAACATAATTCACCGCTATCCGTTAGTTAATAATAATTATTTTTTATCAAAACTGAAAGTTGAAATTTACGCGTTCACAGAGAATCACCCATATAATCATATATACTTATACACAAATTAAACTTATTATATCTAATTATGCAAATTTATATACCGAATATGTCCATTTTATACATGGAAAATTTTTTACCGGGTTAAAGACGTTGACGCGCAACAAAATGTGTTAACTTATTTCTTCTCTCTCTCTATCTTGTTTTTTTTTATTAAAAATATCTTACTTTGTTTACGTTCATCACACAACTTTGCTTCTGTGTTCTTTTACTTCGCGAGACATTCTTGCGCGATTTTGTTTAACTCTTTCGAATCTCTAACAAGTGTCACGAGTGCTGACACGTCGCGCGTCTTAAAACACGTCACGACAAAGACTCGAAAGACTGTACTTCCGTAGCTGAAACGGAAGATAAGAAGGTCGATGAAAAGATAGAGCCCGCGAAAGAGAGGGTCAAGGAGGTGGCGGCGAACGAAGAGGAAGCGAGGAAAGCGGTGGAGGAGGAACTGCCGCAGAAAACGTCTCAGCGCGCGGAAGAATCGGAAGCGGAAGGTAATCACGTAAACACTGATTTACGACCAACTAGAGAGCGTGATTGATATAAAAAAGTTTTAATTTCGCTACATTATTGTTATTATCATTATACAACGCGCAGCACACACAAGCTATACGCTTTGACAAATTTTAAGACGTCGATATTAGATTGATTTTTCATACAACGCGCACGCTTCGAAAAATTATTTTTATTTTACACACACTGGAAAATATTTTAATCTCACAGAAACTGAACTTTTTGCATGCTAGACCCAAGGTAGGTTTTGCACAATTTGGATTTTTGAATTTTAGCAATTTTTTGCGATTGTATATAAATTTTTTTCACATTACTTTTTTTGCGAAGTTATTATTATCGCTTCGTGCTGTCGTTTTCGAAATTCGTTTTTTTTTTTTTTTTTTAAGCGCACATTCTAATTATTTGTGGCAATTTTTTTGAACATAATTTAATTTACATAATTTTATTTTGACAACGCCACGTACACGCACAGTAACATAACTTAACGATATCGAGAAGGTATCCGATTAGGGATACCCCCTTCCCCGTTTGGCGGTAGTTTTGTAGCGAGACAATGTCTGATAAATCCAGGTTGGGTCAGGCTGAAGAAACAAACCGTCCAAGTAAATCAGGGAGACAATGAAACAATCACGATTTCCATGGCCTCCACAACATCACACGAAGCCATACTCACAGGTAATCCTTACGCACAACACCATTCATTCAAACCAAGCCAGCGCAAAAGTTTCCGAAAAATTGTTTTTTTTTTTTTGCAATTTTTTATCATTCGGATTTACTTTTGTGTTGCTCAAACACTTCAGAACTAACAATCACACAAAAACAATACGGGAATACAAAATTATTCTAAAGAACTTAACGTGTTTTATTCCTCTTCAAAATTCTCATCATCGTCTACTCTCAACGTAGCCGAGTGTAAATCAATTTTGACAATCGTAATCGCGTAGTTTGAGCGATTCTAACATCTATATATATATATACAGGGTGTCTCATAATTGCCGTCTAACCTCGTAGGTAGATAGAAGAGGTTATTCTAAGACGAAAAGTTCTATACCACTTTGCAAGATTCGCGATAATTAACGAAATATTAATTAATAAAGATCCGCTAATTAGCGTGCATCCAGCGTAAGGACAGCCCAGTCTGTCGCGCCGTAGCGACGGAATACAATAGCGCGGATAGCGCGCTGCCCGAACGCAGCCTATATGCCGTCTATGTATGCACATGTTAATCTATTAGCTCCTCCCATTCCGTCGCTACGGCGCGACAGACTGGGCTGTCCTTACGCTGGATGCACGCTGATTAGCGGATTTTTATTAATTAATATCTCGTTAATTATTGCGAATCTTCCAAAGTGGTATAGGACTTTTCGTCTTAGAATAACCCCTTCTACCTGCCTACGAGCGGTGAGACGGCAATTACGGGACACCCTGTACATATATATATATATACAGGGTGTCCCAGAATTGGTGTAACATCTCTCGTAGACAGGTAGAAGGAGTAAAACTGAGTCGATAAGTCCTATATCATTTTGGTAGATTCGCAACAGTTACCGAGATCTTAATTAACAAAGATCAGCGAATAAGCATGCATCGGGCTGTCTTACGCGCGTAAAACAGCCCAGTGCGCTTCGCGCGATAACGGTGTTACCCATAGCGACATATGGGAGGAGTTAATATAACAGCATATACTATAACATATACATATTAAAATGTAATTGTGCGAAGCGCGCCGGGACTGTCCTACGCGCGTAAGACAGCCCGATGCACGCTTATTCGCGGATCTTTGTTAATTAAAATCTCGATAACTATTGCGAATCTAGCAAAATGGTATAGGACATTTTGACTCAGTTTTACTCTTTCTATTTGTTCACGAGAAATGTTACACCAATTCTGGGACACCTTGTGTATATATATCAACAAGATGTATATTTTTAAAAATACAAAAGTCACGTGTGTTATCGCACGTGCAAGCACGCGCGATTTAGTTAGTCGAAGATACCAGGTCAGACCGTTCGCAGGTCCCGACGAAAGTCACACAATCAGCAAGATGACGGCAACGAAAGTCGAGTGTCGGGAGTTAGGGGTCAATTTCGGTCCCCGCGTCGAGGAAGTGGCCTCTTACGCTTACACCGTGCAAGACGAGACGTCGAAGCCGCAAAACGGCGTGTTGATTGAAGAATTCTCGGAGGTCGAAGAGAAAAGATCGAACACGGCTCTCAATCGTGGTGTCACGATCGTTTCGGTATCCGATGACGAGTCGACTCTGAAGGCGTTATCGCGAGACGTCAGCACGGAGGACGTGCAGACGGCCGATCAACTGCCGGATGATCAGAACGGCATCGTCGACGAATTTTGTTTCAACGGTACACCGGAAATAGAAAAGACTCTGGAGGATATCAGAGTGCACAGAGTGAGAATCGCAGAGACTATTACTGAGGAACAATTTTCCGAAGAGCCATTGTCCGCGGTGTTGTCGAGTCGGGAAAGTCTGGAAGTGAAGGAGATGAAAGTGTCGAGCCAGAGCTCGGCGACTATCAGCGACGCGACTCCGGCGAAGCAGATCGCGGAGAAAACTCTCGATCGATCGGACTCCGCTGGAGTGGAATTATCGAGGGAAACGGCGAAACTTGAAGAGGTGAAAACTTCGACTTTGTCGAGCGGAACGTTGTCGAGACAGAGCTCGCAGAAGGCGCAGCTTGACGATGACGAGGAAGTTGACGAAGAAATGAAGGATCTTCTGGCTCGCGTTAAACGACAGCGTAGTGTGCTAGACGAAATACTCGATAGAGAGTCGGGCAGAGAATCAGGTACGATCGCGAGGCTTCATCGGTAGTGTTTCAGCAGCTAATTCTTCGGCACTGCGCGACTTCTCCTTCGTCGAAACGTAAACTGCGTATCTCATCTTGTATTTCTGACTGACAGACTCAGACTAATCCTTCTTTCGCATGTCGTAGATCTCACAACAACACAAATTTCTATACACACACGTTTGTGCATGGAAACACGAAGAAAGTTGATTAAACATGAGAATTTACAAGATTCATAATTTTTTAAAGAGATTTGTTTCTTCTTGACAATTTTTTCAATATTACATGTACGTAATATTATAATTAACATATACAACATACATATTTTAAATACATATATATTTATTTATTTATTTATTTATTTTATTACTAATTAACAGTAAATTAAGTGACAGAGTTTATTATTCGTGTTTTCTTGCGTAATACACGTCGCCTAGTTTCTCTGTTCGAAAACTTTGTTCTATTCAACACTGATCTAAAGAACTGCTTTTTATATTCGTCATCTTAAGATATATCAAGGTAAGAGACTACGAGTTCTTTTCTTTCTCTCTCTCCTTTCTCTATGTGTGTGAAAGATGATCTCGTCGATTTTTTTTAATCCTCACTGTGCGATTTGCTGAGCACCTGCTTAATCATGAGAGCTTCTATAGGTAAGTACACTAAAAAACGTCCAGTAATGATAGACAATGAAGCACCGCTGATGACTGAGTAACTTAAAATTGTATCAGCAAACAAACATAACATTGAGATTTTATATTATTGCAATATAATTTTTATACAAATTTTAAATGTTTACGACAAAAACTGTGCAAATAAACATTTTTTTTTATCATGCTATGATCAGTCGTTTGCTGATGCGTTTTAAGCACTGCACCTGTAAGAAGAAGAATTTGCGTGCAAACAACAACGCATGTTGACACACGCGATGAAGTTCTCGACGAAAGACGTTCTCATTTTTCTTTTTTTTTTTCGCGTTTGATCTCTCACAGCACCGCCCCACGTCGTGAACACGAATCTTAACGATCGAACGATCTTCGAGACGCAGAACCTGAAGTTCGAGGTTACGGCCACCGGTCTGCCGAGACCGGATGCGGCATGGATGAAAGATGGCAAACCACTCCGTTCGGGCGAGAGGATCAGAATCTCGGCTGCCGGCGAGTCTTACGAGATGGAACTCAGCAAGGCCACTCTCGAGGACGAGGGTGTTTACACGTGCATACTAACGAACAAACTCGGCGAAGAGACTGTGGAGGGTTATCTGACCGTCGGTACTGTCGACGATTTACGAAAACCAAGATTCACCGAACCATTAAGCGACGTCGACGTCGCTCTCGAGGCTAACGGCGAGTTCACAACCGTCTTCACGGCCGATCCGGTTCCTGATATTACATGGTTCGTATAAAAGATAGATTCCGTATAATTTTCTTCGTTAGTTAAAAAGAAAAACTAGAAAAGAAGTATGTTGGTAATTTAAAAAAAAAAAAAACTACTTAAAACACACTAACTTATATTTGTAAGTGCAAAAAGTGCGTAAATATTTTTAGGTACTGCAAGGGTCAGGAAATTCCGCCTGACGACTCCAGAATCAAATGGACCGTTAAGAACGCTCCTGCGGCAGACAAACTGACGGAAAGTAAAGTTACGCTAAAAGTTCCGAAATGCACCAAAGAAGATACCGGCGAATACACCCTAAAACTGAGGAACAAATACGGCGAGGCCGAATCTAGCGTAAGCGCAATTTACAATCGTGCACAAAACTACAAAAACAATTGCTTGTAAGAGAATGCAAGATCTGTAAATAATTTTTTTTTTTTTCCAGGCACTCTTGAGTCTTCTATTGAAACCCGAGATCGAGAGCTTCAGAGATTACGGCGCGTCGGTGGACGAACGAGTCGAATGGCAGGCTATCATCAAGGGAAATCCGAAACCCGAAATTACGTGGTCCAAGAGCGGCACGGAGCTGCGAAAGGGCGAAAAATACGACATGGAGGAGGATAAGAGAAATTGCAAATACAAACTTATCATTAAAACTCTCAGTCTGGAAGATAAGGGCACTTACAGAGTCGTGGCGAAGAATTATCTTGGCGAAGCGAGTGCCGAAGCTGCACTCACGCCGCACAGTAAGCGAATCAGAGAACACTTTCATCGGAATATAATCGACAAAAATTAATAAATATTTGGTGAAAAACATCAATTTTTATAATAAAATTTTAATTTAATAATAATTATATTTATATTTTTACTATAAATTTTAATTATTCTTATAATAATTACAATTTATTAAAATTTATTAAATGTTTTTTTTCGCAGCCGAAGTTCCGACGTTCCTTAAAGGACTGTCGAATACGCAGTGCTGCGATCGCGAGGACGTCGAGCTGAAGATTCGCGCGACCGGTGTCCCGAAACCGAGCGTCACGTGGCTGAAGGACGGCGAGATCGTTAAGGAGAACGAACGATATCAGGTGACGACTCACGTGGACGGTATAGTGGACAGCACGTTGTCCGTCAAAACGTTTTCCGCCGACGACGTCGGCAAAGTAACGTGCAAGGCCAGCAATGTCGCCGGCAGTGTCGAGACAACCTGCAAACTGTCCATGACGTCGACCGCGCCCTCGTTCGGCAAGGCGTTGCCGAGATCGGCGGAGGTCGATGAGGGCGAACCGCTGGAGCTGAAGGCCAAAGTGGACGGTAGTCCGATACCCAGCATCGCCTGGTACAAGGACGGCGAAAAGATCACGCCGGACGATCACGTGAAGATCAGCACTCTGCCCGACGGCACTACAAAGCTTACGATCGACGTGGTGAAGCCCACCGATTGCGGCGCCTACAAGCTCGTCGTCAGCAATCCCAGCGGCGAGAATTCATCGTTGTGCGCCGTTGCCGTCGCCCGTAAGTATTTTTTCTTTCACGATCTAATATTTAATAAGTAAATTTTTACTGTACGCTCAATAAAGCTAATATTATATATATATACAGGGTGTCCCAGAATTGCCGTACAATCTCTCGTAGGCAGGTAGAAGGAGTAAAACTGAGTCAAAAAGTCCTGAACCATTTTTTTCTATTATTTACTCCTTCTACCTGCCTACGAGAGATTGTACGGCAATTCTGGGACACCCTGTATATATATTATTTTAATATATTAATTTTTTAATTTTTAGTTGACGTTGATAAGCTCGATATATCTTTCAAATAAAAATTTGTTTTGATTGTAGCCGAAAGAAGAAAGCCGTCGTTCACGAAGCCGCTGGAAGACACGAAGGCTGTGGTCGGACAGCCGTTGAAACTGGAAGCTCAGGTCTTAGCATTCCCAAATCCGCAGGTGCAGTGGTTCAAGGACGGAATACCGTTGAGACACACGAAAGAGATGTATTTCATGAACGAACCGAACGGTTTGATTGGGTTGAGAATGGATTACGTGCGTCCGGAGGATGCGGGAACTTATTCGCTGATCGTATCGAACGCGCTCGGTGAGATCACAGGTACGGCCAAGGTGGAAGTGGAGGAAAGAGAAAGGAGACCGGAGTTCGTTGCGAGTCTTCAGCCGCAAACCGTCGTCAAGGGCTTTCCGGTGAAGATGGAAGTGAAGACCATCGGGAAACCGGCACCCGAGCTCAAGTGGTTGCGAAACGACGAAGAAGTTAGTATATAATATTTCTTTCTTCGACAAAAATAATGCTCTAATTCTAAAATTCTTTTTTTCACACACAGATTGTGCCAGACAACAAGCACGTGAAGATCATCAGCCAACCGGACGGCAGTCAGGTTTTGATTCTCGACAAAGCGACTCCGGAGGACGCTGGCGAGTACCAAGTGGTAGCCGGTAACACGGAAGGCACCGCGTCCTGCAAGGCCAAGCTTGACGTTGCCGGCAAAGTTCGACCGGACACGCCGGAAGAGAAACCGGCGTTCACCAGTCCCATGCGCGACGTGTCCGTCGAAGAAGGCCAGCCATTGGCGCTGGATGTGTCGTTCGTCGGCAATCCACTTCCCGACATCAGCTGGACGAAGGACGGCGAACCAGTCGCGCCGTCGGAACGCGTGATGATGAGCTGCGACGGCAAAAAGGTCGGTTTACAGATCAACCCGAGCGAGCCTAAAGACGCGGGCGTCTACGGCTGCCGGCTGAGCAATCCGCTGGGCGAGGATACCACCAGCGCGAACGCCATCGTTCGCAAGGTCTATCAGCCGCCGACCTTCATGCAAAGATTCACCGACCTGCAGCAGATGCCTACGTTCGACGCCAAGTTCCCGGTGCGCGTCACCGGCATTCCGCATCCGGAAATCACGTGGTACTTCAACGACAAGCCGATTCTGAAGGACAACGACAAGTACAAGATCAAGCGCGACGGCGACGCCTGCTGCTTGTACGTGAAGGACTGCACTTACGACGATTCGGGACGGTACAGGTGTCGAGCGGTTAACAAAGGCGGTGAGGCGGAGTGCGCGGCTAATCTGGCTGTGGTCGATAAAATGTAAGGTTTTTTATATTGGGAAAGTAATATACTTGAAAGTGTAAAAATTATATTTTCTTACACATGTTAACATTCGAAATTTCAGCGAGAAGAAGCAGAAGGCCGAGCCGCCGACGTTCTTAAAGAAAATCGGCGACTGCGAGGTTTACCGTGGCATGCCGGCGAAGTTCACCGCGTGCGTAACGGGTTCCCCGGAACCTGATTTCGAATGGTATCGCAACGGCGACAGACTCTGGCCCTCCGATCGCATCAGGATGGATCAGGAGGGTAGTCTGTTGCGGCTCACAATAGCCAACGTGGACGAGCTGGACGCCGGCAAGTACGAACTGAAGATATCCAATCCTCACGGTCAAGACTCGTGCACTGCCGAAATGGTTTACGAATGTGAGTAAACAAAATACATTTTTTCTTTCTAAGAATATTATATTAAAAATAAGTTGTGCTTTTGAACTCGTGACTCGTTTGAATCGCAGCTTTGGAACCACGCGCCAAGAAACCCCTCGCCGACCAGTACGCGGACTACGACAAGTATCAGAAATCTGGCATTCCTCTGCCGCTTGCGGATCGTCCGATCATCAGCCGCATGATGGACCGTCATCTCACCTTGTCCTGGAAACCGTCCATCCCGATCGGGCCGCGAGTGCCGGTGACGTATCTCGTGGAGATGTGCGAGCTGCCGGATGGCGATTGGTTTACCGCGCGCAGCGGCATCCGCAGCTGCGTCTGCGACATTCGCAATCTTGAACCGTTCCGCGACTACAAATTTCGCATTCGCGTAGAAAATAAATACGGTATCAGCGACCCGTCGCCGTTCGCGCAGACCTATCGCGCTAAGCTCGAGCCGGAACCACCCAAGTTCTTCCCGTATCTGCCGCCTGGCATCGATTTCCGTCCGGAGACCAGTCCCTACTTCCCGAAAGACTTCGACATCGAACGTCCGCCGCACGACGGCTACGCCCAGGCGCCCAGATTTCTGCGGCAAGAGCACGACACCCAGTACGGCGTGAAAAACCACAACTGCAATCTCTTCTGGTTCGTCTACGGCTACCCGAAGCCGAAGATGACGTATTATTTCAACGATCAGCTGATCGAGTCGGGCGGCCGGTACGATCAGAGCTACACCAGGAACGGCCAGGCGACTCTTTTCATCAACAGAATGCTCGAGAGAGATGAGGGTGTTTACGAGGCGGTCGCTACAAATGAACACGGCGAGGCCAGGCAAAGAGTCATTCTGAAGTGCGCTGAATATCCCACGTTCATCGAAAGACCCGATGAGACCATTGTAATGGTGAGAAGAACAGGTCAGCTGACTGCTCGCGTGACCGGCGTACCTTATCCGGAACTCAAGTGGTACAAGGACTGGAAACCTATTGCTTCTTCTTCCAGAATCAGGGTTTGTTTCATTTTTACATTCTAATTAAACGCGTTATGAATTTATTTATGTCACATTAGGGTTTTAGCAGCTTGGTCGATAAACAACTAGCGGGAGTCGCAAAGGATCTTATAGATCTAGGTGACAATAGGATCTTACAAGCCCCCCGCTCCTTGTTATCTATCTATCTATCTATGTCACATTAGACCGGCCCAGTGGTTTCGCGGCCTGAGTGCAGGGGCTGCGAACCTGAAGATCGCGAGTTCGAATCCGCTCGCCACATAAGTATCTTTTTTCCGAGCCGGTCCTCTTCAACCGACTTTTATCGGTTGATCGGCAAAAACCAAATCTCGGATGTCTAATAATTAATGCGGGTGTAATCCCAAATTAATCGGTCTGGAGGTCGCAGCCCCCAGGCATCGGGTCTTGCGAGTAAAGGTCCGCGAGTTCTCGAATCCTTATCTTCGAATTCTGGCCGGTCCCTTCCAGTTTCGGGCACAGCTCCCCAGGGCAGAAATTAATGCCTAGGGAGATCAGTATACCGACTGAGATGCGAACTTGAATCGGGACTCTAGGGCGGGAGTCACAGATCTTCGTAGAAGATTTTAGGGGTGACATTCTAGGGAGTGATTTCACAGCCCACCCGCCCCAAACATATCTATCTATCTATGTCACATTGGTTACATTATAATTTACTTAAATATTCGAACAGATTCAGTTCATCGAGCCCGACATCACCACCCTTATCATTAACGACGCGATCGCGAAGGACGAAGGTCTTTATTCGATCAGCGCGGGCAACGTGGCCGGTTCGATTTCCTGCTCGGTAATGCTGCACGTGGAGGAGAACGAGCACGAGTACGGATACAGAACGTACAAGAAGAAAATGGACGTAAGACCGCGCGACAAACCGTTTAACGATCTCTACGATTTGGGCGACGAACTGGGTCGCGGCACTCAGGGTGTAACTTATCACGCGGTCGAACGGAACACCGGAAGAAATTACGCTTCCAAGATCATGCACGGACGCGGCGAACTCAAACCGTTTATGTACAACGAGATGGAAGCTATGAACAATTTGCATCATCGCAAGCTTTTGCGACTGCACGACGCTTTCGAGACCAACGACTCGGTCACGCTCGTCGTGGAACTGTATCCTTTGTTTTTAATACATTTTTAACGGGTTTATTGATATTGATCTCTTTTGTTTACATTGAAATCAAATTATTCAGCTCAGCTTCCTTGACAATGATGATTTAGAGCGGCCGGTGGCGAATTAGCGGACGCTCTCACGAGGCAAGAATATTACACCGAAGTAGACATTGCTCGCTACATACGTCAGCTGTTGTGGGGATTGGAATACATGCACGACAATCATTACGCGCATCTTGGTCTGACGGTGCGTTATCTAAAAAAAAAAAAAAAAAAACAAATACAAAAAGAAAATTACAAAAATTGTCTCTCTCCTCTTGCTTTGATTAATCTAATTTGGTTTGAGATGTATTCTGTCGTTTTTTTTGGTTTAGCTCGGCGATCTTTTGATCTCCCACGCCGGAGGAGACGAGTTGAAGATCGCCGACTTTGGACTCGCCCGAAAAATTTTGCACACGAAGCTGATGACGTTGGCGTACGGTATGCCGGAATACGTCGCGCCGGAAGTGACCAACAACGAGGGTGTCAGTTATTCCGCCGACATGTGGTCCGTCGGTATCATCACCTACATCTTGCTGTCGGGTATCTCGCCGTTCAGAGGTGCGGACGACAGAGAGACGTTGAGAAAGATCAGAGAAGGTAGATGGGACTTTGACGAACGATGGAAGAACATCTCGAACGAGGCGCAGGACTTTATTCGCAGCCTTTTGGTGTACAACGTGGAGGGAAGACTTGACGTCAAGGCCGCCTTGGCGCATCCGTGGTTCAATTACATCGACAACTCGCCGCCGGAACCTTACAGAATACCTTCCGAAAATCTCAAGAATTATTACAAACTTTATCGGTAATTATCGACGATGCTTTGTTTTTTTTTTTTTTTCTCATAACTTTTGCGTCGTCGCGATTATGTATCCGAGAAAAAAAATAGATTAGATCTAATTTAAATCTAACGAGATAAAAAAAAAATGGAAAAAGAAATCTAATTAGATCTAAATTAAATCTAAATAGATATAAAGTAGATCTAAATAAATATAAAGTAAATTTAAATGGGGTAAAAGACACCCCCAATTACTGTCACCTGAATAATAAACTCTGGCGTTAGCGAATTGTTTTTACTATTTATTTATCAAAAACATGTGTTTTTCTTCTTATCTGGTATTATTCAATGTCTCTAATATAAGAAA
>NW_018020857.1:83452-87153 GCF_002006095.1 Pseudomyrmex gracilis | reverse complement strand
GAGCTATTACTGTCACCCCCTAAAATGAAAGAAATGAGACAAGAATGTTGAGTGCTGGATTTTTTATTATATTAATTGCACTTAAAATTCTATGTTAGATTGTTTTCATGCATAACTTTTTAGGATTTATTTAATATTTTATAAATAAAATAGCTTAGGGTGACAGTAATTGGACAGGTGACAGGTAATTGGGTAATTGGGTCTTTTACCCTAGTATTAAGTAAATCTATGTAAATTTACACACTTTTATTTATTATTAGATCTACTTTTGATCTACTGAGATCTATTATATTAGATCACCTCTCAGATCTGTTCAGATCTGCTTAAATCTAAGTAAATCTGAGTAGTTTTAATATAGTAGATCTGAGTAGATCTAAAGTAGATTTAATAATATATATATATATATAAAAGTGTAAATTTAACAGATCTACTTATATTTATTTAGATCTACTTTATGTTTATTTAGATCTACTTTATATCTATTTAGATTTAATTTGGATCTAATTAGATCTATTTTCCATTTTTTTCATCTCGTTAAATTTAAGTTAGATTCTAATCCATTTTTTCCCAGGTAATGTGACGGAACGATCTTGTAGGTAATTTATAATGTTGATGTATTTTTTTTGTTTTGCAGCGACTGGTATAGCAACGCTTCGTGCCGCACTTGGTACCGCAGACGCAAGCTGGAAACGGCGTTTGAAAACCCGTCGCGAATGGTTTATCCACCTGGACACAGGTTCACGCCCGAACCCAGTCAAGACAGATCGCATAGCCCGTTGAAGAAACGTTCGCCCAGAACGTGGGAGAATCAGATACCGTCCAGAGAACCGATCGACACGGAAATCGGAATTATACAGAGCGAAAGCCAGTGAGAACAGAGACATTTTTATATATAAATATGTTTACATAATTTGGAAATATGTACACATGTATGTGTACATATATTTATTACTTCGTTAAAAAATGCGTAGAGGTAATACATACGTTATTTTTCCTGAAAGTTTTTTGTATAACTTTTTCTATTAAGTTTCTCCGCAATACGCAGAAAGAAACAAATTGTTTTTTTTTTTTTTTATGCTCGTTATATATTTTTTTTAGTTATCAAAATGGTCCGGACACATATCTTCTGCAACTTCGAGATACCGATTTTCCGGTTCGACTGCGCGAATACATGAAAGTTGCGTGCAACCGCAGCCCAGGATTTTCGCGCTCTATTAACGAAGACAGCGGTTTTGACTGGAGGGTAGGTGTAAAACAATGTGTAACACACACAAGCTTTTTTAATATAAAAAAAAAAAAATACACAAAGAGTACGGAATGATGAGACGTTACTGAACTAGTTGCTAGGTGTTATGCGGATGTATTGAATTTCAAAATAATACAGACGTTTCGACTTTTGTCTTAAGTCTTCATCAGTGTTCTGTGCATTAAAAATAACATATTCGGTAACGAAAAATTAAAATTAGTTTAACATAAGAATTTACAATACAAGTATAAATAAATGATAATGTGTGTGACATACCCTTATTCACAAAAAACTCTCACATCTAAAATGACGACATTATCAGTCATGTAAAAAAAAATACATTTTAATTTCTGTATTGCAACAAAATTTTTATTATTTTATTTTATTTTGTTAGTCACCGATTATACGAGAACGGCGACGATTCACGGACGTGATGGACGAGGAGATCGACGACGAGAGAAGGGCGCGCATCAACCGATACGGATCGGCGGACACGTACACGCTCAGACGTTTGAGAAACGAGCTTGGAACGCGATTGGACAGTTACGCCGAAGCCGAGGCGATGATCGAGTCGAAGAAAGAGGGTCAGCCTCCGTTCTTCCGCGAGAAGCCGCAAATCTGTCCGATCGAGGAGGGCAAACCGGCGCAACTTGCCTGTTTGGCCGTCGGGAATCCGAAGCCACTGATACAGTGGTTCAAGAACGACATAATCATACAGGAGAACAACAGGATCAAAGTGACGGAGGACGACGAAGGAAGATCCATTCTCAGCCTGAACCCCGCGAAGGAACACGATATCGGAATATACAAAGTCGTGGCGAGAAATCCTATTGGACAGACGGCGGTTAGAACGAGAGTGTTGCAAGCGACCGTTCCTTTCGGTCCGGATTCTCCGGAGGTAATAATCAAGCAACGTTTGAAAAACCAGAAAGAAATAAAAGATCGATCAAAGCGTGAAAACACTGTTGTAATTGTTTTATCACGCAATAAACAAGCAATTTGTATAAAATAGAGAAATTAATTAGAATTTAAAAAAATTAATTATATAATTACGAATCTAAAAATCATAATCAGATACGAATTTTTTAATACGTTTTATCATCTTTTTCATTAAGCATACATAGAACTGTAAAAATTATCTTCCAGGCGTCGGACGTTGCGGACACGGAAGTTCTTCTTCGCTGGAAGCAGCCGAAGTACGACGGAAACTCGCCTGTTTTGTGTTACAACCTGCAGTATAAGGAAGGCGACTCGATCGACTGGATCGACGTCGGTTCCAACATCGATCACGAGTTCTATCTGGTGCGCAATTTGAAGCAAGACACGAGCTACAACTTCCGTCTGGCGGCGCGGAATCGCATCGGTTGGAGCGAGAAGGGCATCCCGTCGAAGCTCATCAAGACGCGACTGCCCGGTTGCCCGAAGGTGCAGATCACGCGGGCGATGAGGCATCTCCAGGAACTGACCGAGGCCGGTCAGGAAATCGTTCTTGAGGAGGACAAGCCGCACATCGATTACTCCGTTGAAGAACATCCCGTTGAGTGGTCGACGGAGCCGCAACTGTCCGCCAAGTACAGCTTCATATCCGAACTAGCCCGCGGCGAATTCTCCGCGGTGGTAAAGGGCGTGGACAAGAGCACCGATCGTGTGATCGTCGCCAAGATTCTGGAGATGAACGCCGAATTGGAGAAGCAGGTGAATCGCGAGTTCGAGGCGCTACGATCGCTACGGCACGAGCGGATAGCCATGCTGGAAGCGGCGTACAAAGCAACCGGCGTGCCGGTCGCGGTATTCATTCTGGAGAAGCTCCAGGGCGCCGATATACTCACGTACTTTGCCAGCCGGCACGAATACACGGAGAATTGCGTGGCGAACGCGATCACGCAGATTCTCGACGGTATACAGTATCTGCACTGGCGCGGCTACTCTCACCTGGACATCCAGCCGGACAACGTGGTGATGTCGTCGGTGAGGTCGGTGCAGGTGAAGCTAGTCGATCTGGGTTCCGCTCACAAGGTCAGCAGACTGGGCGCCAGTGTGCCCAAGGATCTGGGCCATCCCGAATACAGATCGCCCGAGTTGTACAACGAAGAGCCGGTTTATCCGCAGACGGACATCTGGATGGTCGGTGTACTGACCTACGTTCTCCTGTCCGGAGTCTCTCCGTTCCGCGGAAAGGACGCGGACGAAACCAGACAGAACATATCCTTCGTCAGATATAGATTCGAGTACTTGTACAAAGAGCTAAGTCAAGAAGCTACCAGATTTCTCATGTTGGTCTTCAAACGCGCGCCAAGGTTGGTTGTTATTGTTGTGTTATTAGAATTCTTTATTTAGTCGCCCGTCCACTCTGTTAAATTTTGTCTTTAATAGATATATATATATCTATTAAATAATTTCTAATAAATAATATCTATTAAATAATATTAATATAATAATAATATATAGATATTAT
>NW_018020857.1:74781-83392 GCF_002006095.1 Pseudomyrmex gracilis | reverse complement strand
TATTGCCAACAAAGTTGTTGCGTTTTTTCTTTTTGTGTGCTAACAGTTTTGGCAGTGTTTCCGTATTGTAGCATTTCTGCAAACAATTTCTGTTGCCAAGGTCTGAGCCGAAATTGTCAAAAACAGAAATTGTTTGCTGGGTATATATATATTATTTAATAGATATTATTATTATTTAATAATAATATCTATTAAATATATTAAATAATAATAATAATAATAATAATAATAATAATAATATCTATTAAATAATATATATATGTATATTTTCGCAATGTTATATAACATTTGTTATTACAGTAAAAGACCACTGGCGGAGGAATGCCACGAACACAGATGGCTACTACCGACCGAGTATATGATTAAGAAACGCGAGAGAGCTGTGTTCCTGGGCAACAGACTGAAGGAATACAACGAGAAGTATCACGAAGAAAAATCAAAGCTAGCTTCCGACAGCGATAGTTTGGCGAGCGAAAGCTTGTTAGGCTCGAAACAGAAGCTCATCAGGTCGACTAGTATACAAGAAGAGTTGCGGACTACGTTCTAACGATCGATCTGCGATTTGTTTTTTTTTTTTTTATTTATGTCTACACATTATGTACACACATGCATTACGTAAACAAATTACACAGGCGTGTATACACATACACACACGACTGTGCGTACGCATACCATCTCACGCATGTGCCTATTCTATGCACGAAGAAGAGCGAGAAGGAACAATGAGAAACGAGAAACACAAAAAAGGAACTTCGCTTTTCTCCTTGTTTTCTCTTTTGTTATTATTTATTTGTTACAACTTGTAATTAATAAACTTGTTGTCGCCCGACTGTCGATATTTCGCTGCGATATCTCGTCGGTGGTCAAATAACACGATACATGATATAAATTTCAGCCGTCCGTTAATTTTGATGAATAAAATGACGCGTAAAAAAAGAAATTGTTAGCCTGTACGTACGTATCAATAAATCAAAATGCACATTTCAAGTTTTTTTTTTTTTTTTTGAAATTCAGCAAAAAAAGTCGCGTTGTACGGATATTATAAATAAATATTTGAAAAACAATAATTGCGTGCGATTTTTTTAAATAAATTTAACCACCCATCTCTCCCACACGAAATATTCAAAGAAATATACACGAAATGAACAACCTTGAGTATATTATTAAACATCCATTTTATTTACAGATGCTCTCTCAGAGCGTTACATGGTCTCATAAAGAGAGAGAAGAATATTATTGTACAACACGTGATGCAGTTTCAATCCTCTTCATGCGTACATTTACAATTTTATTCGTATATATATTAGCATAGATTAATTAATTAATATAGAGTACTTAATGCGTGATAAATACAAGTTTTTTTTTTAATAATTTAAATATATGTTAACAATATGAAGAGAAATTACGAATAACTGAAAGTTAAAGTTTCTCTCTCACGCAAACAGACTAGCAAATACAAAAGTTGTTTTGTGAATTGAGTTTTATTATCAGTCGACCTAAAGCAAATTTGAGCAAGTCATTTAAAGTCTGCGACACACGATGCTTTGTTTTTATTTTTTTTCACGCTAGATCGCGTGCGAGCAAACAGCAGTTTTAGCTCTTAAATTTCTCAGAAAGTTGTGTGATTCAATCGAGTCGAGATCATCATCCGCATTTAATCCAGCACGGGACACAAAAAGCAACTGTGTGCCGCAGACTTGATTCATTTACTAAAGCGGAGCGCAAAATTGATTCAATAAAAATTATGAAAAATTATTAATTTCTTAAGAAGTTACAGTGTAAATCATCTCTTTGCATATTGCATTACATAATCTTTAACTTTTATACGAAAGGACTCTTTGTCAGTGATAAATAATTCTGCGGCATCTCTATTCAAAGGATCATCAAAATTAAGAAGATCCTGAAAGAAAGGAAGAGAATAAAATCGATCAATTAATCGTAAAATAAAAATATAATTCATATACATACGGTAAAGAGAGAATTTAAACCCCAGACAACATCTTTCAGTTTTCGTGTTGGCGCCCATCCCATTCCGTCGATACTACTTTGCCTTAGAATAGAAAGGCACACATCACCATCTTCATTTATGTTAGGATGCCACAACTTTGTTAAACATTTGACTATTGGTGGCTGAAAATCACATATCAAATGTGTAAATATCTAAAATATCAAATTTTTCTCTTAATTCTTTAACAAAAAAATTAAAATGTCAAAATTACAGCCATGTTATACTCTTCACTTATATAAATCTGAAAATAGAAATGACCCCCGATCCAATATCCTTCATCTGGCACAATAAGTAGCATAAATTCATATAGTCGATGCGGATCTTTAAATGTAACTTGACAAGTAGCTGGAAGCGTCTGTTCCATTTCTTGCACCTGAGAGCAAAAGTAACACAAAACAAAATTTTACAAATGTCAAAAATTGTTTAAATTGTTGAAGAAACGTTGCAATATCAAATACTTCTTTGACAAGTAATTTATCACGTATTGAGGCTCGCTTATTGTAGTCTCTGTTCTTTGAATTCGCTATGTCGTTTTCTTTTTTCAGCTTTCCTCTTAAGGTAATCATATTAATCCCTCTAAAACCTGTCCGATCACTGAAAACAGAAAACAAAAAATGAAATCAATTTTTGTAAAAAAATTTTTAGCACAGTTTAAAAACAAAGATCGTAAATAACTACGTTTGCACGAAAGAAAGAGCGCGGAGCAGAAACAACTTGCAAGGAACGTGTCGTAAAGTTTGGCGGAGAAAAACACCGAGAGAATAGCTTGTAAATCGCAAAAACAATGTAATTTCGAGAAAAATTGCAACGCGCTCTCGGACGCGCTTCGTCAAATCGAATTACAAAAATGTCAAAAATGTGTTACGGATTTTTTTTCGCAATTTTCGGAAACTAAAACGTCTTTGCGCACAGGTTAGAAATACACGAGTGTGTGCAGGGCTCGCAAAGCGACGTGTGTACCTTTCGAGTTTGCGGAGCTTTTAAATTCCTTCTGTCACCTTGAACGTCGCAACGATTTAATGCGTCATTTAAATAAAGGCTTTCTCATTTTTCCGCTTTATTTTAAGAACACTTGGAATAATGCAAATTAATAATACAAACTCGTCGAGAAAAAACAACAGCGGCGATTCGCGCACTCCTTCCGACTCAGTTTCCAACTCCTCTCTCTTTCTCTCTGTTGTTCTCTTCTCGTGCATATATATGTATCTTTTATTGTGTGTGGTTCTGATCTTTTCTATCCGGTGGTTTGAATCTTTGCTAAAATAACGTGAGTGCGTGCGTGTGTGTGTGTGTGTGATATCGCGCGCGGGATTAAATCACTCTGCTGCTGCAACTCTTGCTTGCATGCTCTGCAAAAAATAACAGAAGAGAGACGAAGTGATGGTCGCGTGAACACTTGTGACATGTAATTTAGGGTAACAGATAACGTAATTAGAGATTTGAGAATGGACAAATTTTTGACTACAAAACTTTACCATTGGATGTGAAGATCCCTTGAAAAACGGTTGAAACGTCAAAATACTCAGCTACGTCGAAGTCAATATAAACATTGTGTTGTGTGTTCGCAATTATATAATAATTTTGACAGTCGATCGAAATCAATTTTCTAAAAACGATGACAGAGAGAAGACCGTAGTTGCCAGTGTGCGCTATCCTTGGACGTTGCGCTGGCTTGCAGGAAAACGAAAAAGCTATTGTTACACATTGTCTTATGGCCCCAGCCCTAGCCCCTTTCTCTCTCTGAGTCTTCTCTCTGACGATGACGACGTTATCCTGCAGTTATCTTCCTGATTATTTTTCTATAACGGACATTTTGTGTACGGAAGAACGATTGTCGTGCGAATTGGAGGTTACGTTGCCACGCTTAGGTAAAATTTTTTCCGTGCAATTTGTTCTACTTGTGAATTACACAGGTGTAAATTATACAAATGTTCTTACTTCGTAATTCTAATTATTATTTTAGCAATAAATAAAATGGGAAAAGATTTGCTTTACGCATAGAAAACAGATTGTTGTTATCTTTTGTACATATTGAGTATATTAATATATACGTTACTGTGTGTGTGTGCAGGGTTTTTGGATCTTTCTTCTGACTCCAAAGATTTAAAATCAGGCACAAAGCTGGAGCTTCCTCTGTGGCTGGCGCAAGCATTGAATTTTGGAAGACACACCTCTATCAGTATAGACATTCCCAAAACATACAAGGAGAGATATAGGTACATAAAAAATCATATATGTACATAAAAAGAATGGGAAAAGTAACGCTAATGAAGAATTTGAAAGTAACTTATCGATATGGTTCTTTATAGAGAAATTTTATTAGCAGACGCTTGCGCAGTTGAATTGAGCAAGTGGAATCTTTATTATTACGAATTAGGAATGTACTTGAGAAAGTTCAATAATCGTGATAGTGAAATGATAATTGACAGTTTGTTATTGGTGAGTTATGTCACACATGTTGTATAAAGATTAATTAATATTTTTATACAGTTATTATACTTTATATTATGTGTACTAAAAATTTGCACAGACCTTCAGATCGCGATTTAGACTTATAATGGACTGGACACAAAATTCCAATCCTATGCTCAACAGTTTACTGCCTAGATTGGAAAGAGATCTATTCCTTCCAGGTAGAAAAGCAGAAGAACAGTTGAGTGAATGGTTGAAAAAAGGTTCTAGCGTTATCGAAACCTCGCAGAGTGCTGCAAATCTTAAGAAACGTAAGCGAACCGATTGTGATCTTGATTGAAAAAAAAAAAAAAGGTTGTAAAGTAGAATATGTGATATTCAATATTTGTGTGAGTTTTATATGTACAAAGTTAATATTTTTTATACAAATAACTGAGATATAAACGGGACCACGTATATATACGACTGAAATTACTATTCAATTAATTTATGTAATAATAAATGTTTGCAGGAAATATATCTTTTCGTACATTGAAATATATATGTCCCTTTATTATTAAGATACAAATATCTTTCTTGTGTGTGTGAGTTTCTACTTACTGTTAAATAACAAATCAAAATTTTTATTTACACACATTTTTTGTATGAAATCAGTCACTACTGTCAACACATTCGCAAGTATCGTACAACAAAAATATAGTAATATCTATTTCACAACCCGTGACTAAAATTTGTTAAGATCTTAAAGAAATAAACACGTAATAAAATATTAATAAGTAGTTCCAGGAAAATAACATTTAATTATCAACAACAGTAATTTATATATTTCTTCTGTTGCACCTATTTGATATGACTCTATAAAAAAAAAAAAAAAAAAAAAAAAAAACAAAACGCATTAACGGTTTTTAAATTCTTTTTCTCGATACAAAAATAGAAAATATATTCGCCGGACTTTATTACAAGCAAAATGTACAACTTACATTAAGATGTCTTTTTAAATAGTAGTATTTAAATAGTATTTATATGTTACGAAATGAAATTTTACAAATGTAACAATTAATGTGGCTGATATGTAACTAAATACGTATCGTGAAATATCTAAAAAAAACTGCGTTATGACGCTTGACAGAATGATTGCATTGATAAAGAAAAAAAATTGTAATCGCAATTTAAAACGGAGGAGAGAAACAACTTCGAAATTTTACAATTATATCACATATGTAACGTTCTTGTGGCTGACATAAATTTACAAGCCTTTTTATTATTATCTAAGGCGCATGTGCGTATTACATAATTTTGTTTGAGCCAAGTCTTAATCTTATCAGACGTCCTTGTTTTCCGGGTGGAAACACAGTTGTTTGCTGTTTCGTCTCCGATTTATAGTTGTGTAATAAATAATTTCCCAAGTACTTTCTGATTTTAGACACGCAATCATTACATCATTACTGTTTTTCACCTGATTATGATACTATTGCTTTTCATCCGGCCGTGTTTTGTTATTATTAACAGACATTTATTTTTATACGCACACTTTGTTAAAACTTAAAAAATTACGATAATAGTGCGCACTAGCCAGTTTGATTAGCCATAGCCGATTTACCGGCTTATTGAACTCGTCAATATCCGCATACGCGAAATGACCAGTGCGCATTTCTTATCGTTACGTTACTAACAAGAAATTGCATTGCAATGGCGCACTTTTTATTTTTCGCGGGAAACATTGCGCTCGGCGGTTTAGAGCAACCATGTTTTCCACGTGCAGCTATTTTTAAAAGACTATACCTATAACTGTATATATATATATATATGTATGTGTATGTAAATATATGCAACATTGGTACTGTATATATATTTGGAATGTTACACATATTATCGTATGGTATACATCACGCTATTTACACAATCCTATAATAACAATCCTATAATAACATTTATTCGTAGAGAATGAGCAAAACAGTAAAAAAAAAATATTCTCGTTATCTCTCGATGCTCGACAAATGCGAGATTACCTCTGTTCAACGCGACATACTCGTGAACGACAAAACGTCCTTGACAAAAGATGAGAAGATAATCGAACATGTTTTTTTTTCTTATCTTCAATATATCAAACGTTAAAACACTGGTATTTAGTTGAATTTGGATTGTAAAATCCGATCTCTCCGTACATATTTTACACATGTACAAACAGACGCGTAACAAAAATATTGCCTTAGAACTTGTTGTTGCGTATCTACAGGATTTTAATTTATCAAAAAAAAGAAAAAAAAATATTACCTTTAGTTCTTTCTCGCGCTTCTATTAATCATTCAATTATTGTCGTTATTCGCGCGGTTCGTTCTTGTCAAGTTTCGTTTCTAATCCAGATTTTGATTCGGAAGTGGTCCGGATGCTGTCGCGACAATAATTAATAGTAGTAGGAGTAATAGTAGTAATAGTAGCGGTAGCATTGGCAAGATACGATTTTATCGCTTATCACATTTAATCTTGGTCAGCGATTGATCGTTATTTGTACAGGTGCAGGCTTTAATTGACTGCAATACGCAACTGGAAACGTTGACTATAGCGTGCTACGCCGTTAACTTGCGCTTGTACAGATCGGATACTTCCTCTCTCTCTTTCTCGTTTATTTTTTTTCCTTCAAGTACCTTTCTCGCACGCGCGAATATTTTTTACATCGCCTTCTTTCTCTTCCAAGTTCTACATCTTGTGATAATTATATTGATTTCTCATCATATATAAAATCACACATTTGATTTGGTCCTATGACTAAGATACGCACACATACGTAATAGAAAACTTTATTTGAGCAATTTTGAAGAGAACGTCCGGCTTCTCATTGAACGAGAAAACCACAATTTATCTACTTGCAGTCGTGTAAAAAAAATTAAAAAAATAAACGAAAAATTCTTCGCATCTTGACCCGGCGATATTATTAAACATTTTTTCTCATATTTCTCTTTATTCTCTTCTCGTCCAGTATATAATTCTCAATTGTGCAAAATCTCATCTCTAAAAGTTCCAAACTCTCTGTATATTTTCTTACTTATTTATCTCAATATAAATGCGATGATATCAAAAATACTTAAAAACAAGATTGCTTTGATTTACTGATATAAGACATGTGATAAGTTTTATACATATATATATAAAAATTTCAAAATATGCTTCTTTACAAATTTGATAATCAGATACACAACATCTACTTGACAACAAAATACTTTTGCTTAAAAAGTATCATTCACATCAATATTGTGATCGATTGCTTTGAGTTGAAAATTTGAATATATGTATGTATCAAAAATTGCAAAATTGTATTCAATTGAGGTAATTAGAAATCTCTAAAACTGTCATTCTTCATTCGCGTATTAATCTAAGACGCTTTGTTCTTTTTTGATTACAATACCATGTGAGAACATTCGGCAACTATGATAACAACAAGACGCGATATGTATGGCACTTTAGACGATGGAGCCATAACGAACGTCAGATTACACTTTTGAAATTATAGTCCAGCTACATCAATGCGACTACGTTGTGCAATAGATGAACTCGGCCGCTGGTTAGCGATGCGCTGGATTCCCGGTCTAGTCAGAAGGTCGGCTCCGCTTCAATACTCGGCTCCTGCTTGAAGAACCTGAAGGTATTGTCCTCCTGCGTGGCAATCGGCGTCAGATCGCTAAGGATCATGACGGGTGAGTTTGCGGAGACCAACATTTGATCGGTTGTCGGACTGAGATTGTCGGCGTTGGCCGGTGTCAGTGGGCTACTCGGGCTCTCGTTGCTGCTGACATAACTACCTGGCGCGGTAGTTGAGATCGGTATGGACGTCGCGGCGCCGTTTATCTCTGGTGTGGCACCGCCTAACAACATCTCCTGGAGCAAATTGTCGATATGCGCCACACCGAACAGCCGCACAAACTGGATCTGCTCGATCATTTGCCATGAGATCGATTGCAAGGCCGGTAACGTCAGCAATATCTCGCCGAAGCGGCCCCGATTGTCGTACTGGTGATCATTTATATAGTCTTCGAGGTTTATTTGAATCTGATAGCGCAGACTCTTGATCTTTGACGGATCCGTTAGACCTTTCGCATCTGCGCAACGATAAGAAACGTCATGGAGATTAATATTAAGAAATATCGTTCGTATATATATACATACGAACGATATTTCTTAATTATATGTATATAC